>NC_091440.1:125285671-125585671 GCF_964237555.1 Oryctolagus cuniculus | reverse complement strand
ATGTACATTTATAATAATCACATATTCCTGTTGAATTGATCCCTTACTCATTACATAGTGCCTTTCTTTGTGTCATTTAACAGTTTTTGTGGAAAATCTACTTTGGCAGAAATTAGGATGGCCACACCAGCTCTTTTTTGAGTCATGCTATCATAGATTATCTTTTACCATCCTTTCACTTTCAGTCTGCATGCATCTTTGTTGGTAAAATGTGCTTCTTGTATGCAGCAAATAGATGGGTTTTCTTTTTTTAATCCAGTCAGCCAATGTGTGTCTTTTAACTGGAAAGCTGAGACCATTTATACTCAGGGTGACCACTGTTAAGTATTGACTTAGCTCTGCCATGTTTCCATAAATAGTGGTAATGTTGTATTTTGGATTTCCTTTCTAATTTACTGGGTGAATTTCTGCATTCATGTTCTTTTGTGGTGATGTTCCTGTTTCTGTATTCTGTGTGTAGCATATCCTTGAGCCTCTTTTATAGGGCTGGATGAGTAGTTAAAAATCTTTTAATTTCTGTTTGCTGTGGGGGCTCTTGATTTCTCCTTCATTCATAAATGAGATCTTTGCAGGGTACAGTTTTTTTTTTTTTTCTCTTAAGACTTGGAATACATCTCGCCATTCTCTCCTTGCCTGCAGGGTTTTTGATGAGAAGTCTGTAGTGATTCTAATTGGATTTCCTCTGAATGTGATCTGACATTTCTCTCTTTTCTTGATGCCTTACTGTGGAGAATTGTACTACAATGTGTCACGGTGAAGATTTTTTCTGGCCGTGTCTATTGGGAATTCTGTGTTCTTGCTGTATTTGGATGTTTCTTTCTTTGTGTAGATTGAGGAAGTCTCCTGCTATCATTTCTTTAAGAAGGCCTTCTAATACTTTCTCGCTTTCCACTCCTTCTGGAACTCCTAGGATCTGTATGTTGGGTCATTTGATAATATTTGTAGATCTCCAACCATTTTTTTTTTTTTTTTTTAGTTTTCTAATTTCTCTCTTTTGGGGTCTGGCTATCATATTGCTAAAAATGTGTCTTTTAGTTCTGACTTCTCTTAAAATAACTGTGTCTTGGGAGAAATTTTCATGTAGACTGTGGGTTTGCTTCTGAGTAGGTGTGATGAATGTTCTGAATTCCATTTCTGGCGTATCTTGATCTGTTCATCTTCACCTTCTATTATGGAAGAGTAGTAGAGTTCCGTTAGGGGGCTCATAGTGTCTTCCTACTTTACTTATTAGAGTTTTTTTTTTGTTTTCTGCATTTCTTTTTTTCCCTCTCTTTAGTTTGTGTGTTTGTGATTTAATGGGATGTCTATACTTTTGGTGAGTTCTAAGAGGTGTGTTCTGGATGTGGCCTGGATGCTCTGTTCAGTATTCCAGGGTGGAGGAAGTATCCAATGTAAGGCCCCCAAGGGGCTTTGTAGCTTTCCTCTGGATTTCTGATTAGGTTTTTCATTTCTGTTGATGTAACCTGCCCTTTCTTCACAGTTATGGGATGCCCCGCTGTTAGTCTCTGGGGTGTTCAGGGTTATATCACCTTTATTAACAAACTGCACCTCTAGTCTGTGAGGATTTACTTGCTGTGAGATTTCTGTTATGAGCTGCTACGTGTCTGTGTGTTGCAAGTGCATACATGGAGCCCCACCCACTGGAGCCCAGCCTACCTCTCAATCATGGTGGAAAGCATGTACAGGTTGGTGCATGGAGCTCCATCTAATGGGGCCAGGCTTGCTTCTTAATGGTGGATGGAACAGGCTCTAGTTTTCGATATTTAGGACTTCTTCTCATTGTACAGCTTATGTGCTGGGGAAGAAATTCTTGTGAAATGTTGTGGTCCTTGTTCCTGGGTGGGTGGTATTGTGAGATGGTTCCCGTAATTGACGGGCGTTTCCACAGGATACAGAGGCAGCAGTACTCTGCTTTTGTTCCAAATGTAAACCAAGATGGCTTCTCGCAGCTAGTTGCAGGTCCAGGTGTAGGTTAGGGAGAGGTGGGCAAGGGCTCCCTGACTTCTATTTGTTCCTTTATGCCTTCTCTTTTTTCCTGTGTGGAACTGCAAAAGCAGTTCACCAAGCTCTCCTTCCCACTGCTGTGTGCAACTCCATGGGCCCATGATTTCCCATCTCACCTGGTCTGCTAGAGGCTGGCGCCAGCCTCCCTGGTCCACACCTCCACTGCTTCCCTGTATTTGCTCTTTCAGCATGAACCTGCCTCGTCTCTGTTGGTCCCCCGGTTTTCCCATTGCAAATTTCCCACAGCTCTATCTCTGCTGTGTATCTTCTCACCTTATGAACTATCTATTTAGCCCCTTGTGTTCGGATCGTCCTATTGCTATACTGCCATCTTCCATGTCTATCTTAAGAGCTACATTTAGTTGTATAAGTCTTTTGTATCTTTGCTTACTAGGTACGAGGGATGGCGTTTAATTTTATTCTGACTTTAAAATAAACTGTGTGACACTGGACACCTTGTTCTTAGAAATACTGGATGTGTGTGTGTGTGTGTGTGTGTATACTTTCTAGTCATTTGCCTGACTGTATCATCTCACTTTAATACTGTTATAATTTCTGATTGTCTTCCTGTTATCTAAAATGGACACATTGTTTACTTTGAAAATTGCCACTGTTTACAGATTATTCCATTGATAAATAACAGAAACAGTTTTGCACCGTATTATCTGAAAAGGTTGAAGTTGAAAAATTATCACAATTCAAAAACATTGAGGACAAAGATTATTTTGTGTAAAATACAGCTGTGGTGTTCTTACAATTCCTCTTGATTTTATTCTTATCAATTTGGAATTTGAAATTTTAGGGGTCATAAGGGCACAGAGTATTATATCACTGAATTCTGAAATACAATAGTGATAATTCTGTAGTGGATAGTATGGAGGCTCAGGTTTTGTGGGTAGATTAAAAGTATAAACAGCTTCACAGCAATGTTTGCCAACTTTTGGGTCACACATTTCCCTAGTTTGCAGGGCTTTTCTAATTTCAGATAAAGACTGTGGCATTGGATTATCTGAATGTCAAGGATAAATCATGGCATATTCAACTTTATACAAAATTACTATCAGTAAAAGTGACCCAGACAATGGACCATGGTACATGGTCCATTCTCTAGGGCAGGGTTTTTCTACCTTGGCACTGTTACTCCTGTATTAAGTGGTATACCTCGTATCTCTACAGTAGTTGGTCCCAAGTTAATAATGAATACCCTACCGTGAACAGCCTGGAAGGAAAAATACTCAACTGCGTATATGTTGTGGTGTATCTGTCATCAGTCACACACATTATCTAAAACAGCTGCAACAGTATATGGAAATGATAATAGAACTAGTTTCTCAGTGTGGAGAAAGGTTGATATACCAAGTGTAAAGAACAAGTGACTCAAGTCAGTTTCCGTAGTGCTTAAGAAACAGGCCATGCTGAAAGCCATTTGGAGCTAAAAGCATATGCAGTGATTTGTACATGATTTCATACTTTCTGCTCATTGCCTAAGGTATGGTTTTGCTTTAGCATCCGTTAAATCTGTGACACATTTCAGTAATCACAGGAAAACAAACCAATAATAGGTCAGTGATTACATGTCTTTATCAGTGCACTTTTTTGAAGGACTTAAATGTGTTTAAGTCATTTAAGGGAAATACACCCCAGTGACCCACTCAGTTCTGGTCTGTGGGTTACAAACCACAGTATCATGTGGCGATTTAAGCCTCAGGGGTGGTTGTGCACTTTACTTGTTTTTTGCCTCTACATAGGAGGAATGCATACTGCTTAATTATTATTTCAAAAGTTGAACATGCATAGAGCAATGTACCTGAGAAAATGAGTGATATTCTAGAGGCAAAAGTTGGATAGCACATGTGACAGAGTTCCAGTTTGGGGCTGGTGGCAAATTTTGGTGATATATTTATTTTGCAATTACTGAATACTGGTTATGTGTAAAGAAAAGTCTGACATTCTGAAAGCGTTTTTTCATTAAAAAAAGTAACAGACATACAAAACTGTACATAGGTATGGGCTTCCCTGCCATATTTAGTTATTTGTATACATTGTATAACATCCAATCAGGGGAAATCTCTTTCTCTCTTCAAACGTTTATCATTTCGTTAAAGGGAAAACATCTAAAATACTATTTTTCAAGAGAAATATAGAGTACATTATCTGTGGTCACCCTATTGTGTAATGGAATGTCTGAACTTTTTATTCCTACCTAGCACATGTGTAATCTAAAACAGCTGACATCATAGGAGTGAAAAATACACTGGTGGCAGGGGCCAGCACTGTGGTATAGCGGCTGGCGGCCCATACAGGTGCCAGTTCGAGTCCTGGCTGCTCCACTTCTCATCTAGCTCTTGGCTATGGCCCGGAAACGTAGTAGAAGTAGCAGTAGAAGTGCTTAGGCCCGCGCACCTGCTTGGGAGGCCCAGAAGAAGCTTCTGCATTCAGATCAGCATAGCTCCAGTGCTGTGGCCATTTGGGGAGTGCATGGAAGACCTTTAACACACGATTCCTGGGCAGAAACAAGAGGACGACTGCTGGGTAAATGTGAGAAGGGCATGGTCAGTGTGACTTTGGAAGAAAAGGTGAAATGACGTGTGACACAGGAGTGCTGAGTGTGTGAGTGAATTCTGGCAGGAGAAGCGGAAGCAATGGAAGCTGGGAAGCCAGGCTGGGACCAAGAAGTCAAGAGGAGAAGGGTTAAGGCTGCTATCAGCAGCGCAGGAAAGAGCCCCTGACCATGGCAGGTGGGCTGGTTGCTACTCCTGTCCCTTGAGAGGGCTTAGCATGAGTCATCACCAACAACAGAAACTGCTGACAATCTTGCATCATCCCAAAGTATACATCAAAAGAAAACCTGGGTTTTTGGCATGACCTATCTCAAAGGCTGATGACTTCGATTTTTAAACAATGGCGTAAGTAAGGAAAAGGACAGACAGGTTTTTATTCCCTTCCTGGGTAGGTGAAGGAGCATTGCTTATGCTCACAGTCAGCAATACTGATCCAGGGTCTATTACGTGCCAGAAATGTAAACCTGTGCTTGTCATGCCAAGGTACAAACAGAACAGTGTCATTGAAAATTGGCAGAAAATACAGATTGTCCCATCTCACATTCTTTTTTGAATTTAAATATATATATATAAACTATCAGTATTATGTGTTGATTGATTTTGGGGTAAGAAATAAATCTTGTATTACATATCAGTTTTTAGCTAAGATAGTTGGAAACTGAGTACCATGTTAATGTGTCAAAGCAACCTCCAAAATGAAGCAAGGTCAAGAATCAGACACATGGTTTTTTAAGTAGTAATAATGATTATCTCCACTGATAGTCATTTACTACACAAAGATTTTTTAAAAAAGATTATTGGATTCAACTTTAATTTGATTTAACCCTGGAGCAAGAAATGGAACAGTTGTCCTTTAGAGGAAGTGGATACAGAGTTCCTAAAAAATAAACAAGCTTAGTCTCTGCCACTCAAAGAGCTGGTCATTTATTTGGGAAAACGGTTAGGAAGTGTCATCAGAAACAATCACAGCAATGTGCACTTTCTGCTAATTTGATTCCTCCAGCAACAGTCTTCAGTACCGCCCTACACAGATAGCTAACAAAATGTAAATCGCAAGAGAATTAAAGAGTAAGATGTAAGACAGGTAGCCACGGGCGGAGAAAGCACAGGATTCTAGAAAAATTCAGTCTTCAAGAAGCAGACGTGACCGAAATAAAGGGGAAGGAATAGAGGGACGGGGGTAAGAAAACATTGGGGCTTGCGCACTTGTGATCAAGACGTACAGGAATTTTACTATCAGGGATGCACAGAGCAGAAGGCAGAGAGATGAGGTGAGCAAGATAAGCAGCAGGCAGACACAGGTTAAATTTGCGTGGCATATGTTCATCTGTCATGGGCCTCAATCTTCCTCTTTGTGCAATGGAGGCAGGGATGGTCTCTTTTCAACAGGTGATTCTAATAATTGAGTGGATCTGTGTGAGATACTGCAAACTCTGCCAGGCACACAGCAGGGGGCCCAGTGCATCCAAATACTCTCAGTATTAAGCACTTTGCCCTGTATCCTGTAGCTGGTAGTGCACCTTGCCAGGATGGGATCCGTATTTTAATCAGAACAGCGTGCAGCATGAAAGGTGGTTTTGTGAGGACCCAAATTGGAAGAGGCAATTAGAAAAGCACTGTGGTAGTCCAGAAAAGAGATGAAGTGTATTGGAGAGAATGGGCTAGATTGAACTATTACCAAGAAAAAAAAAATGCTTAGGAAGACAAATGAGCTGGACACAGTTCATTTGCAGTTTTCAGCAATCCTGCCAGACATCTCGGGGCTTACTTTCTACCTACAACAGCAGTGACACCCGAAATGGTAGTGAATCTCCCCAGGGCTCGATTAAGACACGTGCTTGCGGGAGGCCGGAACAATTGAGTTGTCAAATCTTAAATGCAAACTCAGCTTGCTTTGTAGAATATACATAGTAACCTAAGATACAGGAGAGCACACAACAAACCCAGGCAAAACGTCAAATACCATGTCTCTTAAAAGGTGCAGAAGGATTTTAAGAAATCACTATGCTCACAGCACAACGCTAAGAACACAGCACGTCTGGCCTCACGTACGTGCGCTGTGTAACTGCATTCCGCTCTGAATGGCAGTCTGGGTGCTGCAGCCCTAATTGCATGTCTTCCAGGCCCTTGTCTCTACCCAGCTTCCTGCGGCTGGCTCAGGGCCTGGGCACGGACTCTGTCAACGTGCCCTACCTCTCCCTGCATGTGAAGATGCTTGTTCCCCTGCCAGCTCTCAGTGGGATTCCCACTCTCGTGAAGAAACCTTTTCTCATTCCCAGGCCTGCTTCACAGCTCCCTGGTAATTTATATCAGAGCAGCACTTTTTCATTATGTTATTGACTTGTCTTTGATTAACTGGTAATCCTTGCACATTTCGGTGCGGTGCAGTGCAGTGCTTCAGCACATACAGAAAGCCGTTAAGCCAGGCCCCCAGCAGGGCCCGTGGACTCCTCTGGTGGTTCTTTACAGTCGAGTGCAGTGATGTGACCTACAGTCAGTCACCTACTGCGCTGTGCAACACTGGTGCTTCCACCTTGCTGTGTGTGGGTAGCTGTTAGCCAACCTTCCTTTAATCCCTCTCCCAGCTCAGGAATCACTATTCTAGCCTCACATTGACTAGTTTTTAATTCACAGATGAGGAAGAACAGGCAGTATTTGCTTCTTTCGATCTGGCTTATTTCATTTAACATAATGATCACCTGTTCCATCCGTTTTGTTGAAAATGTCAGGACTGCATTATTTTTATGGCTGAATAACTGTGGGTGCATGTCTGTGTGACACATACATATCCACATTCTTTACCCATGGATCCACGGACGGACACTTAAGCTGGTTCCATAGCGTGGCTGTTGAAAATGGCGCTGAACCTGAGAGTTCAGGTATCTCTTGGGTAGGATTTCATTCCTTCGGATATATAGATGGACAAGTGTAACAGCTGGCTCGTATGACACTTGTATTTTTAAGAGTTTCCATACTTGGCTCCATCACGGCTATGCTAACTTGCATTCCTCCCAGTAGTGTGTAAGGTATTAATTACTTCTTTCTACCTCCTTGCCTTGTCTTTTTCATAGTAGAAGGGAAATATCTTATTGTGGCTTTGATTTTAGTTTCCCTGTTAGCCAGTGATACTGTGCATTTGTTTGTTAGACATTTGTACTACTTCTGTTGAGAAATGTCTGTGCAGTTCTTTTGCCTATATCTTAGCTGGATTCTTAAGGTTTTGTTGTATGGGTTCTTGAAGTAGCTTACAGATGCAGGATATGTATCCTGTGTCAGATGAATGATTTGCAAATATTTTCTCCTATCTGTAGGTTCTTTGTACTCTGTTGATCACTTGCTTTGCTCTGGAGAAGTTTCTTAGTTTGATATAATCCGATTTTGTGCGTTCTGTTTGTGTCATATGTGCTTTTTGGAGTCTTACCTGAGAAAAGCCACCGCCTATGCTGATGTGTCGACTTCTTGTGCCCAAGTTTTCCTCTAGTAAGTTCACAGTTTCACATGCGGTATTTAGGTATTTGATTTCTTTTTTATGTATTTGATAGGTAGAGTCACAGACAGTGAGAGAGAGAGAGAAAGGTCTTCCTTTCATTGGTTCACTCCCCAGTTGGCTGCAATGGCTGGTGCTGTTGCTGATCTGAAGCCAGGAGACAGGTACCTCCTCCTGGTCTCCCACCCAAGCACCTGGGCCATCCTCCACTGCTTTCCCAGGCCCCAGCAGACAGTGGGACTGGAAGGAGAGCAGCCGAGACTAGAACCCAGCGCCCATATGGGATGCTGGTGCCACAGGCGGAGGATTAACCAAGTGAGCTACGGTGCTGGCCATGATCTTTTTTGAAGCATTTTTTTTTCAGGGTAGGGAGGCAAGGTTCAATCTGCTGCAGACCTAGAAAAATTTCTAATTAACAAGATTTCAGTACATACTGCAGATAAGCAGTATCAACTGTCAGACACACAGACTGAGGGATCTAGAACATCGCTAACTTTTACACACATCATATTTGTTCTTCAGCATTTATTTGTGTGTTAACTGGACAAATCATTGTCTTCTACACAGCAATGTAAGGTTCCTGATAGAAGATGATATTGGTTTTCCTCAGTAATCTAATATTTGTTGTAAAATTTTAGTGTCAAGTGTGTCATTCAGCAATGAATAATGAAAAAGAATAGTAACTACTGAACTAGTCATTTCCTTGCCATGCTTGCTCTAAACATTTTGTAATCATTACCACGTAAATTTTAACATTGTGTGTAGAAGTTCCTGCTTTCAGTCAGCATTGTCACCAGGAACAAAGTACTTCTCATTTACAAGATGAATACTGAATGTTTCCTAAAAGGATTTTTAGAGATGAAATATGTTGAATTCCATTTTTGACAAGAATTACATAGGGAGCCGTTGAAAGCAACTTTGACGGCAGAGATCACTTTGAATCACAGTTAAGCACACTGTTATGCTACCAAGAACTCCTTTACATTAGTCCTTTATTACTAAAAATGATATTTCTGTCTTTTGAATTTCATCATTAAAAAGTGGAGTGTGTTTTGGTGTTAATGTTGTTACCTACCTCATTTTCTCAATTAAGCTCCCTGGCTCACAAAGGGTGGGCTCTCCTGGGCAGTTCTGTTGGTCCTGCCTAGACTCCCCCATGTCCGCCTTCAGGCCATGCTGGGTCTAACGTGGCTGGGACTACCGGAACAGCCTCAGGTGGGCGGCCTCCTCTCTCTCTCTATTCTCCCTCCTGAGCAGACTGGCTCAGGAGTTTTCACACAGAACTGGAAAACCTGTAACAGCTCCTGAGATGCAGGCGCGGCAATGATGGGCTGTGGTGTTAGGCATCTTGTGTCAGCCTGCACAGGCATCTTTATGGATGAATTCCCCAGTTTTCCCCAAGCTGTCTCCCCATCCTCTGAGGAGACTGTTAGCAGGCATCCTGGTTCCCTTGTTGCTCCCACGGCTAAGCCGCACAGGCTGCTCCCTCGGTCCCACCCCGGGACCTCCCTCTGTCACTCCCTAGGATTTCCTGGGTCCTTGGTCTACCCTGTGCTTTGATGGGGGCCCTCCTCCAAGAGAGTACCCAGGAAAAGCAGGTGGGAAGCAAATGTTCTGTCATCTTATCTGACTGAAAGATGCACCTCTTCTGGCCTCACACGTAATTCAGTTTGACCAGATCTGGATTTCTGAGTTGGGAATGTCTGCAGATATTTTACCTTTGTTGAGAGGCCTGATCATATTCTGATTCCTCACTTGGCACTGTGGTTTTCTTTTTCCCCTCTTGGAAGGGAACTTTATTTTCTTTATCTCAAGTTTCATGATGAACTTATTCATGTTCTTTAATTCCAGATTTACTTTCATAATAATGAGGTAATGATATAGTTTTATGATCTCTTGGATCCTGTTTTCTGTTGTTCATTTCTCAAAGTCCTACAGTTCAGCTTTATAACCTCTGAGATGCTGGTCTGATTTTCTGTTTCTCTGGACGACTTCCATATATCCAGCCTCTCTATTGCTTTTTAAATCTCTACTATTGTTCACATTTCTGTGTTAGTTTAACTTGTAAGGAAGAGTATCAACTTTTTATAACTGTACGACATCTTTTTGTGTTCTCTGGTTTGCACGAGAAGTTATCTGCTCATACCTGACTGGTTGCTCATGTTCAAAAGTAAAGCATAAAAACGCTGAGTAACATCTCTCTGCACGCAGTTGTGGTTTTATGGACCGTGATGCTCATGGCCCAGCGGCGGGACGAGGTTATTTCCTTGGGGCAACTTTTTTTTTTTTTTTTTTTTTTTTTTTTACAGGCAGAGTGGACAGTGAAAGAGAGAGACAGAGAGAAAGGTCTTCCTTTGCCATTGGTTCACCCTCCAATGGCCGCTGCGGACAGCACACTGCACTGATCTGATGGCAGGAGCCAGGTACTTATCCTGGTCTCCCATGGGGTGCAGGGCCCAAGCACTTGGGCCATCCTCCACTGCACTCCCTGGCCACAGCAGAGAGCTGGCCTGGAAGAGGGGCAACCAGGACAGAATCCGGCGCCCCGACAGGGACTAGAACCCGGTGTGCCGGCGCCGCAAGGCGGAGGATTAGCCTAGTGAGCTGCAGCGCCAGCCCTTGGGGCAACTTCTGATACCAATATTATTACTGAGGTTCTCTGTTGGGCTGTCCAACTTTGTGGCTGCCAGCAGTCTGAGAGCTGGGATGGAGGAAAAGACTAGCAGGCTCAGTAAGCAGCATCCAGCTCTGAGCTACGCTTTCCCTCTGACCCCATTTCCAGTTAAGCACCTACGCTTTCAACACTGCTCCATGATTTCTGGTCCAGAGACCTGCCCCTTTGCTGTTTTCAGTCTTCTGCCAGGTTTGGAAAGGATGCCCGGGGAGCTGCTGACTGAAGACACTTTCAAACCCTCCTTCCCTGGGCTGCCTTCATGTCCATTCCCACTGTCACAGGAATCTCGTGCCCTAAGTGTGAGCTTTGGGATGGAGTTTGTGCAGGGTATATATTGGCCTCCTCCCCAGCTAGCTTAGGCCCTCACCACAACACAGTGTCATTAAAGGCATTTCAGGAGGCAGAAGTGGAAAAAGGAGTAATGTCTGTGCTCTTTAAAATGCATTTTTCTGTAGTTTGCAATACGTAGATGAACGAACAAGAAAGTAGCAGCGCAGGCACAAGAGTTTCCATGCACCCTTCAGCCGGCCTCCCCGACACCTTACACAATGATGGCACCTCCGTCGAGCTGAGATATGAGCACTGCATGACACCATGGAGTAGCCTTCCCCTGTATCCCACCGGGTTTCCCAATGCTGCTCTTTTTCTTTCCAGGATTAACCGAGGCGTAAGCACTGCACGTGGCCGTCACCTCTCCTGGTCTCTCCAGCACAACACTCTGAAGACTGCTGTTCAGGTATTTGAGAATCTTGCATTGGTCTCTTTACTTTCTAAACATTAGAGTGCGGTTAGGGCTTTTAGAGAACACCATGGAGAAGAAGAGTACTTCACACTGCTGTACCGGGGCATCCACAGCATAAACTCAACGGTGGTGTCCTTACCTTCATGATTTCACTCAGGCAGTGTTTGCCAGATTTTTCTGTTATAATAAACATGCCTTTCATTCTATAATCTGCTATTGAGAAACCTCTAACTAGGGCTGGCACCGTGGTTCACTTGGCTAATCCACCATCTGCGGTGCCAGCACCCCGGGTTCCAGTCCCAGTTGTTCCTCTTCCAGTCCCGCTCTCTGCTGTGGCCAGGGAGTGCAGTGGAGGATGGCCCAAGTGCTTGGGCCCTGCACCCACATGGGAGAGCAGGAGGAAGCACCTGGCTCCTGCCTTCAGATCAGCACAGCGTGCCGGCTGTAACAGCCATTTTGGGGGTGAACCAATGGAAGGAAGACCTTTCTGTCTCTCTCAAGGTCTAACTCTACCTGTCTAATAAGAAAAAAAAAAAAAAAAAAGAGGAAACCTATAATTGAATCCATCTAACACTAAAGGGCGGGTACATTCAGTTCCATTATGGATATCTGAAGCTATAGAGTTTATATAGCAGCTCTGATCCTTCTTGAGTTAGTACTGGGATTTTTATTTGCCTAGGTAATATTTAATTTCATCTGTGCTTTAGAGCATCATTAAAATGTGTTCTCTGTGCATGTCACTTTATTCACTGCCCTGGAACCATCATGAATTTCTATGTAACTTTATTAGTTCTCGTATTTTTCTGAATATTTCAGTCTTTCCTTTGTAACTTCTTGAATAACTTAGAAGTGTCAGCTTGTAACTTGTCAGCAGTTTTTCTGCTGTGATCTATCACTTTAGGCCCTTTTCACAATTCTTTAGCAATATTTACGCATAGTGAAATGCACAAATCTTAACAGCATGGCTCAGTGATTTTTTCCTTGCATATGTATGTATTTATGCATGTTTATAGGCCCTAGATAGTCCTCTTATGCAGCTGCTCATCAGGAGTCACTATTCTGATTCCTACCACTCTAAGTTACTTTTGCCCTTTTCTTAAGGGTCCTAAAATTCTAGGCCACGTGGATCACACACTGGGTATGCTTTTTTGGCTGTCCTTTATTCAACTTACTATCTCTGAGATTCATCTATACTGTAGAATATATTGACAGCGTGTCTTTTTTGACAAAATTCTGGAGTAGGATTCCATTGTATGACTTACTGATGGGTATTAGCAATATTTCCAGGGATGACTACAATGAATATAGCACTTAATAAAATGATCTATTTATGCGAGAGGGAGAGGCCAAGATAGATTTCCCATCGGCTTGTCCACTCACCAAATGACTGTAAGGGCCAGTGCTAAGACAGGCCGAAGCCAGGCGCTTCCTCTGGCTCTCTGACATGGGTTGATCCGCTGCTCTCCCAGGCACACGAGAAGAAAGCTGGACCAGAAATGGTGCTGCCAGGCCTCCGCTGCATGCTCATACGGGATAGTAACCCACTGCACCCCAGTGCTGACTCTGAGTACATCACTGTGCAACATGCCTGTCTGCGTGCTGCCTGGGGTATATACAGCGTGAGCGTTAGTAGTGGCTGCCATATGCTTGCAAACCGTGGGTGGGAAAATTCTCACGAGAGGCCCACAAGCTCCACTTCCTCACCACCACTTGCTGTAATCGGTCCTTGTGGTGTCCTAGATGGCCAGAGGAGGGGTGCAGTGGCATCTCATTGTGGCTGAGGTCACATGTCTACTGGCAATTATGACATGATGCTCTGTCAAGGGTCCTTGCTCCACACAGGAGGGTCTGCTCAGCTCTTTCTTTCTCATGCTCCTGCCCGCCCCCCTCCACTCTTGCTCTTTAATCCCCTCCCCACCAAACTTGCCCTTCGTAGGTGCCTCTTACGATTAGCCAGTGACTTGGGGAAAATCAGGAACACTCACGTGTGTAGTCTGCTGTGAAAACAGACCCCTTGGCAGGCTTGAACTCTGCTTTTGTCCATCACCCCCATGAGACAGATGACTTCCGCTCGATCTTAATTCTGCATGCTTTCCGAGGAAAAGCCTGACTGTCAAGTTCCTCTTACCAAGCACCAGGGCCCTTTCGGTTCCTCCTGCGGCACTTGCTCCGTGCTGCTCTCAGCAGGCTGTGCTGCACGTTTCATTCCACCAGCAGGGTTATGTGCTGGTGAGATGTCAGGGACTTCAGCCAGAATAAAATGTCCTACCCACCAAGTTTTATAATCGAGCTGTTAGCCGTTGACGCTTGTTAGCCTTGACCCTTTCTAAAACTGTCACAAACGAGAGATTTTTTTTCTTTTGAAAATGCCACAGATTGATAAATAGATTTGAGTTTTAGCAGGAAATGTTTGCTCTTGTCATGTGACACTGTCTTAGGTATGGACATGATTTCATTGCACAATGGATTTGGTGAAAGAAGTCAGACGAACTTTTGTGAAGATATTAAAATATCTTTGGGATACAACATGTTTCACCTCACTATCTTTTATGCATTTAATCACAAACAACTTAGGCTTCACTTTCCAGTAATGAAATCTTCTGTAAACGTTATGTAAATAAGATGATACAGTACTGGAAAGTGAAGTTATAATCTATAAAGGCTATCGCTAGGGAACTATGAGGGAGTTGAACTTTATCAGTCTGACAATTTTTTTGTTCATTTACTACTATTTGTCAGAATGGAATTTTGTCGGTCAGCAACCCTTCATGCCTTAGAGACCTGTTTGATTGCATATCCTACTTCGAGGTACAACATTCCGTTTTCCCCCTTCAATATCTTTACGTGTGTTCTTTTCTGCCAGGGTGCCCTGTTCTTTCATGTCAAGTATTCCAGCAACTTCGGTGGGCAGTGTGGACCCCAGGCCCGCTCCTGCCGACCATGCTCAAGGCCGATGGACCCCTAGGGCTGCCAGGTCTCCATACTGCGCTCCAGGGAATCCCTCCATCTTTGCTCCAGGTTGCTTTCCCAAGGAACGGCACACTGATATTCGCTTACCACGCCAGCACTCACAGAACACCAGTATCCCCAGGGTTCACCATAAGATCTACCAAGTCATCTCCTTGCTGGCACCCTGCACCGCGGCTCCCGCAGGCTCAGACCTGGTCAGTCCCTGCCTGCAGTTCCCCGTGAGTTCCCCTAATCCAAGCCTCTGCGTTGCACAGATATGCCTTTGGAACCAGGGTTCTCTCTTTATGACAGAACTCTAACACAGTATGTAGTACGCACCTTGCCCTGAAAAATGTATGCATCTGTTTGCCCCCCTGAAAGAAAATCTACGTAATGGTAGGGACTGTAACCAACATTTCTGGTGTCCCCTGGAACACCTTAGACAGTGAATACACAGTAAAACTTGTGCAGGTCACAGCTCCCTCGCGGTCTCAGTTTTTTTTTTTTTTCTTTTTCTTTTTTTTTGTGATGACTACTGCTAGGCCAAAAGAAATACCTAATTGTTCCATTTATTAATGAGATGGGTCATAATTTACCAGCAATTTGAAAAGATAATACACAAAAATTGAAAGAAAAATATTTTTGCTTCATCCTTAACTACAGTTACTTACTCATGAGGATTCTGCCGCAGGCATTGCACAACTCCTTCAGGCTGCGGGAAGGACGGGACAGTAACGCTTTCCTGCCTGCTGCATGGTCATTTCTGTACGGTGCTTCTGATCTCAGAAGCCCCCATCACCAAGATATAGGAAGACAGGGAAAGCACTGGAGCACAGACAGACGGTCCAGCACCTTCCCCAGGTCTCAGTGACCCTCCCGAGCAGGCCCTGCAGCATCCTCGCCTATCTCCCCAAGTATCAGGGAATCACTGGTCTCTACCACTGCACCACTGCCTACATGCAGGGCTGTGTGCCCAGTGTTTAAAAACCCCGAACCTGCACAACAGTCACAAAAGCATCAACACAAGGCATGGCCATCGTTGCAGCAGCAACTCAGATGTGTAGCATGCACTGTGCTAAGCAGGTTAAAAGCTAGACTTTCAGCTACTGAATGCTACTTACACTTAACCAGACGGTGTGACCTAACAGAGGTGTGTGTGGAAGAGACAGCACACTAAGGCTGGAGTGTTAGGATAAAAATGCTAACGCAACACCTTAATTAGGTGCTAAAAATCAGTCATGTGCAGGCTGGCATGTCAAGTCTTGGCTCTGCTTCTGTACATCTGGCCACCCACGTGGGAGACTAGGATGGAGTTTTTGGCTCCCGGGTTTGGCCTGGCTCAGCCCCAGCTGTTGTGGGCATTTGGGGAGTGAACCAGCACTTGGTTATTTCTATTTCTCCCTCCCACTCAGATCAAGAAAAGCCTAAGAGAATAGCTAGAAACATTTTCATTCATTCCGCAGAACTGTTCTAAGAGGCAGTTAAACCCTAAAGTTGAGAACAGTTGAGTTACTAAGCAATTGTCACATTTCAATGTGGAATTATAAATATTCTATCATGTTTCAAAAAGATTTTATACTGCTTATTTCTGAAAGAGAACTTTCTACAATTAAATGATCATAACAGTTTTTAGAATGTTAGTTATGGAATACAGATTTGTGGAGTAAGAAATCCCAGGTCTCTAATTCCACAGGAGCAGAAATGCAGAAAGCACAGCAGAGATTAGATTCCTGCTTGATATCAGATAACACTATTTTCACCTACTTCTCCTAGTGTATTCCTCCGAAATCCTTCAAGGGCTGAATAGGCCCATTCCTTCCATGGTATGTGGCAAGGGTCTGGTCACTGGATGGACAACCTTCACATGCTGCCTCAAGTTTCTAAACCTATTTCACGCATCTCTTACTTATTTTAAAAAACTGCATGTTTCCAAAGGCCTCATAACAACCCTGGAGAGCAGGCAGTATTATGTACACCTTACAAATAACACATGGAAAAAAAAAAAAAAAACTGGGTCAAGATTACCTGGGACTCCAACTTAACCCTGCTTAGCGCACGCTCTGCAATGAGCTAAAATGCTGTTCATCACAGGTTACAGGAAATTCAGCACAAAATAATTAAGGGGAAAAATGCTCAGCCTCAGCAGAGACCATGAACGCATTCAGACTGTTTCATCTGATTCGCTCACTGCGTGAGAGGCAGCCTTCTCCCTGTCTACTTATTCCTGCCACTGACCTTGCCTCCCGTTTCTCAGGAGCTCTACACACGGGGTCATCTGAGCATGCAAGCCTTCACACTGAGTCTGACAAGCATGGCTCAGGTTATCTGTGCATCCTTGGAACAGGGGTGGAAAATCATCAGCAGCCTAAGCAGAGATTAGAGAGTAGGTAAAGTCTCACCTGAACCACACAGCTCAACACTACCCTTCCTTCTGGGCAGACAACGACCGGCCCAGGAGGCACTGAGGAATGCCTCAGATGCTGCCATTCTGAGCTGGAAATGACTCTGAAAATTTACAACAGGCTGCATATACTCTGTCCAGCATGCTTGGGGCCAGACGTGTTCCAGATGGCAGTGTTTTGGAACACTGGCATAGATGTTATCTGTTCAGTACACCTCAACTGAAAATGCTCAACCTGTATGTGAAACTGAGTCATGCTTCCATCCGCCCAAAGTTCACTACTTTACTGTGACCTAGAACTTCTGCTTGTACTCCTGCAGCTGTTCATTCCCCTAGAGCAAGTATGATACTTGCTCAAAGTAAACATTCTGCTCAAGCTGAACGCAATTATCTTTGCCTCTCCCAGATGAGTTTCCAAGTATTTCACTGAATAACAATAATAAGAATCATTTCAGTTTGGCACCCAGTAGGCAATCTGTTGAAAAGTTCCTTTAAGAAATTATAACATTCAAAGCACTACTTTTGATGACCCTCCTCTTAGTAAAATGTTCCATTTAAAAACTATCGAGAATCTAAAGAGCCAAACTGTAGAGCTGCAGATCAGTACATTTGTGAAGGATTAAGAGGTCTCTTCATTTGGTACTTGCTGTATGCACTTGCTCAAATTTCACACATTAGGCTTAATGTAAACTTTCCAAAAAACACTGAGATGGAAATGCTCACTAACCTAATCTAATCATTATGCGTTGCATTATGTATTACACATAATAAAGTTATCATCTACCTTATGTCCCAGCCATCCCACTCCTGGGAATTGATCCAAACGAGGAGAAGCCAGTATATGCAAGAGTTATCTGTATCCACATGTTTGTAGCAGCTTAGAGAAAATTTGCTGTGCATACACACACACACACATACATATGATGGAATACTACTCAGTCACAAAAAAAGAATGGAATCCTGTCACTAGCAACAAAATGGATGCTATGGGCGAACAGTATGTTCACTGAAATAAGCCAGTCCCCCACAGACAAATATCACTTTTTTGCTTTGATATGTGGTAACTAATATAGACAGTAATGCATACGAGTGTGCAGGGGTCTCCAATCGAAAAGGAAACAAAGTTGCTAAGCCTTTGCTCCACAAGGTAGCTAAGCCTTTGCTCGAGTTTGCCGCATCTCAGTGACTCAGCGCTTCCAACAATCCAAGATGGCCCCTGGGAAGGTACCTAGCCGGACACGAGACTTCCGTATTCGTGAACACTATGTGTCCTAAGCTGTGACTGGCCCCTGAAGGCGTGCCTGGCCCCTGTCCTGCCTTACCTTTTAGCTGGTTGGCTCGATTCCCTTATGCCCTGGACAGCCCCCTTTCTGTGTCTATAAAAGCTCTTCCACTCCCAATAAAGTTGAGAACCCAGCTGCGCCCTGGGCGTTGACTGATCTCCCGGCTCTGGTGTGGTTCCTTTGCCACCTACACTCATCATCCCGCTCGGCCCCCAAGCTCCCCTGGCTGGCCCTGAGGAGCCCTATGGGACCTGCTGCCCCGTGACGAGCAGCTTGAGTGAAAGTGACATTCTGATATAGCCCTTGTCTATACTCCTGAGGAACAGTGGTGTTTCTTTATATGGTAGAGTATTACACTTGTGATTAGAAAGTGAATTCAGAGTATCTCACTGCAAAAATCAAAAAACATGGAGAGGAAGAGGGAGGGTAATGTAGGAAGTATCTTAATGTTCTTACAGCTGTATATATCAAATACATGATCTGTTCCCTTTAGAAAATAAAATCACACCATTACCCCATAACAACTACTTTCAGGAGGCCTGCAGTCTAGCAGAGGAGACACAGACACAGAGCCTTCACCAGTGATCTCTTGGGACAGTGGCACACTGATCCACCGGAGGCCATCAGAGCACACTTGACTTAAATTGCTAGGAAGAAGGTCTCCCCAGTGAGGAAGAGCGAACAGCAGCTGAGACGGAGAGACTATGTGAGGCAGGATGGCAGAGAAGGGTGGTCCAGGTCACCAAAACATTTCTATTTTAGGTAGCTGAACTTTTCCTTAGGTGCTGCACGGAAGCAATGAGGAATTTCAAGTGGGATAGTGACCTTCACTTTTTATACTCACCTGAAAAAAAAAAAAAAAAAAGGAACAGAGTCCTATACAGGTGGCCGTAGTCAGCACTATAGACAGCAAGACCATGAACGCAGCTTGCATGGAAGGACATAGTTTTAAGGATGATTTAGCGAGTACCATGAAAGTTTTAGAGGCATGAAAATGGGGATGAGAGAAAGAAGACCTAGGATGAAAATAATCATTGTGCTTTTACTGATTATAAAAACTTTTTTTTTTTTTTTTTTTTTTTTTACAGGCAGAGTGGACAGTGAGAGAGAGAGACAGAGAGAGAAAGGTCTTCCTTTGCCGTTGGTTCACCCTCCAATGGCCGCCGCTGCAGCCGGCGCACCGCGCTGATCCTGGCAGGAGCCAGGAGCCAGGTGCTTTTCCTGGTCTCCCATGGGGTGCAGGGCCCAAGCACCTGGGCCATCCTCCACTGCACTCCCTGGCCATAGCAGAGAGCTGGCCTGGAAGAGGGGCAACCGGGACAGAATCCGGCGCCCCGACTGGGACTAGAACCCGGTGTGCCGGCGCCGCAAGGTGGAGGATTAGCCTATTGAGCCACGGCGCCGGCCCTGATTATAAAAACTTTACAATAACTGAAGAAGCAGCTGTGGAAGGCTTCTGGGGTTGTTACACTATCTAGCCTGTTAAGCAAAACAGAAGCACTATTTCCTTTTCTGAAAGAAAGGTCAAGTGGCTATGCTCAATGTCTGAAAGAAAACTTGACCGCTGATTGTCATGTCTGTGGCTTTGGGGGAACACATAACCCCAAATTACAGCGGCTGTGGTTATACACTGTTAGGCAGCGCTTCCACGTCACACACAGCTAGAGTGTCCATCTGCACCGGAGTCCTTTTACAGGACTTTGCTACAACAGCAAAATTAATGACTGTCCTCTGCCTGCCTAGTTAGCTGTCAGTAACAAATGTACTCTGCTTTATTTAGCAAACATTTTTCAAGGGATCTGAAATTACTTTAATATGAAAATCAATAAGCCAGAGTCATAAATTTTCTTTTTAATATCTAATGGAAAAAGAAAAGACAATCTACCATCAGCATATGACTTAGTCTGAATTTATGACCGAGGCCAAACAAAAACCTCTCAGATGAGTTCTGAGAACGAAGGGCCACATCCCCTGCACACTGGGTCTTCTGTCATGCTTTGCCGTCCATCTCCTTGGTGAGAGCCAGCATTCGCAGGGGCAAACACCGAGGTGGCAAATTCTAAAGCAGAAGCTACTTTACCCCCACTTCATTTCTCCAGAGTACTTTCAGTAACCCGAGTTCACACCCACTGTTTCTGCTTTGCCACCCTCTGTCCTGTCTTCCTTCCTACTGTGACTTAGTGGCTAGACAAAAAGGGGAATGGCTCTCAATTAGGTGTTCAGACTTCTTTCTTGGGTTCAGCAAAGTGACCTAAACTCTAGATTTAAAAAAAAAAAAATGCCTGGCAGGCTTTTTTTTTTTTTTTTTTTTTTTGACAGGCAGAGTGGACAGTGAGAGAGAGAGACAGAGAGAGAAAGGTCTTCCTTTGCCGTTGGTTCACCCTCCAATGGCCGCCGCTGCAGCCGGCGCACCGCGCTGATCCTGGCAGGAGCCAGGAGCCAGGTGCTTTTCCTGGTCTCCCATGGGGTGCAGGGCCCAAGCACCTGGGCCATCCTCCACTGCACTCCCTGGCCATAGCAGAGAGCTGGCCTGGAAGAGGGGCAACCGGGACAGAATCCGGCGCCCCAACCGGGACTAGAACCCGGTGTGCTGGCGCCGCAAGGTGGAGGATTAGCCTATTGAGCCACGGCGCCGGCTTTTTTTTTTTTTTTTTAATTCATTTGACAGGTAGAGTTATAGACAGTGAGAGAGAGACAGAGAGAAAGGTCTTCCTTCCGCTGGTTCACCCCACAAATGGCTGCTATGGCAGGCACTGCGCCAATCCAAAGCCAGGAGCCAGGTGCTTCTCCTGGTCTCCCATGCAGGTGCAGGGCCCAAGCACTTGGGCCATCCTCCACTGTACTCCCGGGCCACAGCAGAGAGCTGGACTGGAAGAGGAGCAACCGGGACTAGAACCCGGCACCCATATGGAATGCTGGCACCGCAGGCGGAGGATTAACCAAATGAGCCACAGTGCCGGCTCCCCTGGCAGGCTTTTAAAAACCCGGTTTCCTCAGTGAGGCCTCCAGCAGTGCCGCCAAGGGAGCAGAGAGCAGAAAGAGTGAGGGCCTCTTCCAGGGGGCAGGAGCTGGGCAAACAGTGGAGGGAGCTGTTGTTCGGCCCAGGGACCCTGGAACGGGAGGACGGGGCCCTGAACGCTCTGGCACAGGCCACAGTGCAGGGCCAGAGGACAGCACCTTACCTTCCACGCTTCCCTCACAGCACCTCCAATGCAGCAGCCATGCATGGGGGTGTGCGTGTGTGACTGCTTCCACCTGTGCACAGATCAGCTGAAGGAGCCTTGCTCTTCACTAGGCAAAAACACACTAAGCAACTCCTTTACTCACTTGGCTTTAAACGACCGCTAAGTGGTTATTATGCATTGCACACGGTGACCTGCAGCCTAGAGGGCTCACCCCCCACGCGAGGTCCGTATTTCTCTCTGGCGACTCGACACTTCCTCTAGGACTATGAGTGGGCATCACAAACTTGGTGCACACGAATCGGATTTTTGTGCCCATGAAACTCGGCTCTCCTCACCATAGTAAATGAGGTCACTATCTGAAACCACCATCTCTTCAGTCATTTATTCTCGTAGTCACTTCTTTTTAAAACCCAGATTTCTCCAGATACTACATAAAATAAAATTCACCAGTATGAAGTGTATATTTTGATAAGTTTTCTAGACTGAAACCACCACCAAGATACAAAACATCACCATCACCCCCGAAATGTTCCCCTAGCCCTGGCATCTACTACTTTGCTTTCTCTCGTCTCACTCTATCTGCTCTAGAATCCCAGAGCAATGCAGTCCCAGGACATGCGTGTTTGCTGCAGCAGCACTCTTTCACAACTCTCATCTACAGTGGCAGCCTGCCACCCCACTCAGCCAAACACACACATAACCCTGAACGTCTTCCTTCCTATCACCATACAGAATTTATCAACCTCCACGAGCACTCCTAAGGGCTAGGGATCTGGTCTGTCTGCTCAGGGCTGCAGGCCAAAAACAACCAACAACGCCGACACATGGTAAATGCTCCATGAAGATTAGTGAATAAATCCAGGAAAATATCTTCGTCCAGTTTTATTCCCATTGAAATAATCTATTCACTTCCTAGGATGATGAAAACTCGCATTAACTGCTCAATGAGCTGAGTCTGTAGTCGGTACTAAGATGAGAATGTTGGGAGGTGTAACAGTAGCACTGCCCCTTGCTAGGCCTCTGGGGTTAGGCTGCCTGGACTCAACTCTGCCTGGTGCCTCCGGCAAGGACGTGTATGGCCTTGACCATGCTACATCAACTCTGTAAACCTTAAGTTCCATATCTGTGAAAACACAAAGATTCACAGGACCCACCCTACGATGTAGCAGAAACAAACTGAGGTCATTTCTATAAACAAATGCAAGAGTTCCTCGCATTTTACATTTAATTAAAATATGCTCTTACTGCCATAGGCAAAACTAACAAAGAAAATCCCTTAGTAACACCTTCACTGCCCAAATAAGCTAATATGATGATATATCAAAGCGTTCATGGAAGAACAGATTTAAAAAGATTTTACTTTGCTGTGAATAACTGTTGACATCCCTGCATAGGTTTTTGATAACATGCATTTTCCATGAACTTCTTACTACACTTGATCTCAGCCAAAAGGCCGAGATGCGATCCGTGACCTTTTTAAAGTGGCCTTTATAACTGTTGAGAATTAAATCTAAGTAAGATGTGAACATGGAGAATTACTACTGCTTTCCCCTTGTCATTATGATCATTTCTCAGTTTTTATAATGCATAATATTTCACCTGTTAATTATAGATCTGAACCTCACACTTAAAACATTACAGGGTCGGAGCAGAAGGAAGAGGCAGGCTTTCAGGTTCCTATCAGCGGTAGCCCAGCAGTGAAGTCTCTTTATAAACTACCACAACACAACTGACTTAGGGTAACTAATGAAACTCGTCGGATTCTTACAGAAACGGTTCTGAAATAACTATTTGCTTTTTCCACTTTGCTTTTAACTAAGGGATTAACATCATTAATGAATGAAGTGATGCCTGTAATTTTTTCTGAAATGTGGAATGAAGACAATGAAACTGCAGAAAGTCCCTTCCAGAGTATGCACTCTTCAAGGCTCTGTCTGGCAGGCATACTGCTTTCTACATGCCTGTCTCGCTTGCTACTGTCTTACACCTAGCATATTTTACTTTTCTGGATGATTTTCAACAGACATTACTAGCTTACTTTTCTCTCTTTTGGGAATTTAGAGCCAAAAGTACAATGCAGTCCCAGGGAATGACGTCAACCAGAGGTGGGACAGGAGGCCCCAGGTCCTCTGGACCCCAGTGCACACACGCTGATCCCCCAGCACTGGGTGCCTGCACAGACACCCTTTGTGAGAGATCCAGGTCTAGACTGAGAGCTTCTTCACCCGAGGCAGGCACGCAACCCGGCCCATCAAAATTGGCAGAAAAACCTCAAGGCTAACGCTCCTAATAATCCCCACCACACGCAGTGTCCTAAGACTGGAAGGGAACCCTCAGCTCCGCAGTATTCCTGGGGCCTGCCCAGGGAGCGGCTCAGCACCTGGCATGCTGCAGAGGCCGAAGGGCCAGAGAGAACCACCAAGGCGGTTTAACCTAGAGGCTGCCAGTTGCTACCGCCCTTCGTCCCCCAAGTGCAGAGCAAGCAGGTACCGAACCCGAGACTCCTGCTGCTTTTCTGGGTGCTGCCTTGTGGGGAGCAATCTGGACTGGACTGAGTTACTGGAATTAAGACTTATTCTATGCATCTGCTCTCCCACAATATGGCGCTGGGAGAGAAGTAAACAGCTTCTACACAGGTGCCTCCAGTTCAACCAATAAACTGTAGGACTTGCTCCTGATTGGAGAGCAGCGTACTCGGTGTGTGGGCAGCCGAGTTGGGATTGGCAGAGGAGGACTATAAAGGAGGAGAGAGACAGCATGCACCGGGAACATCTATGGGGAACATCTAAGGGAACCCGTGCAGCCCCCAGAGAGCCGGCCGGCGGTGTGCCGCTCCCCTGCGGAAGTGGGGAATGCGGCCAGGGGGAACCGCCCTTCCACGGAGGTGGAAGGGATAGTAGCCAACCCGGGAAGAACCAGCAGCAAACCCGGGGAGGGCCGAGCAGACAGAAAGAACAGCGCAGGGTCCTGTGTCGTTCCTCCACGAAGAGGGGGAGCGACATAATGGTGCCGTGACTCGGATATGAAACCTAGGACGGATAGGAAACCTAGGACGGATAGGAAACTTAGGAGGGAAGAAATGACTCGGATTAGGAAACCTAGCTCGGATAGGAAACCTAGGACGGATAGCAAACTTAGGAGGGAAGAAACGGGAAGAACTGGGAAAATACCGGAGAGAGAGATTAGCAAACAGCCTAGGGAAAAGCCGGACGAAAAGGGTGCCGGAAGACGCTATTGAAAGCCTAGGCATAGACTCGGATACGGAATACGGGGGAAGCTGGGAGAAATCTCTAAGGTCGAAAGCGAAAGTGAAAGCTAGAACAAACAGACTCGGATGCGGACTGTGGGGAGAGGCCAGGAGAAATGAGGGAGGAGTATTGTTGGAGGAAAGCATGGGGAAACATACCGGGTAGAGAAAAATGTTAGGGAAATTGAAGCCGCGGGGGACAGGCCAAGGCGGAAACGAAAGCCACTTTGGGATTCTCAAGTTAGCCCGGGAATAGGGGGCGAAAAGTTGAAACCAGAAGTTGAAACGTAAGCCAGATTGGGATCCGTCTGATTAGCCCGGGGAGCAAAGGACGGGAAGCCAAACCGTGGGGCGGAGACGTAAGCTGGGTTGAATTCGCCAGGCTAGCCCGGGGAACTTAGATTGAATGCTAGTGGCGGACACGTAAGCTACGCTGTGTGACTCGCGGAGGCTGCCGTGCGCAGAGAGAGCGTGCGGGGCACAAGTAGATAGGGAACGGGGCTGGCGCGAGGCCGTGGTGCAGACGCGAAGGGCGTGGAGACCGCGGAGCGCGCGAAGCCAAGCCGCGCAAAGCCGGGAAGCCGCGCAGATGAGAGAGGCACGGGCTGAAGCGGCTCAGAGCCGAGAAGCAGCCTCGGGGCGAGCGCCGCCGGGAAGCCGCAGGGATAAGAGAAACAGAAGTTTAGAAGTAAAAGTGAGAGAAATAGGAATGCTGGAAGATAGAAGTAAAATGGGAGAGGTAGGAATGCCCGGAGATAGAGAAATAGAGAAAAATAAGGCCTCCCCTCAACATGCCAATTAGAAGGCTTGGATTCGGTCTGCCCGATTAGTGAGGCGATGAGCACCTGGGCGGCTAGCCGCAGGTCACCGAAGACAGGCACGAATTAACATCAGTAAAGCTTCCCCACAATACAACAATTAGGAGGCTTGGATTCGGTCTGCCTGATTTAAGGCGGTAAGCGCCAGCAAAGCTCGACCAGAGTATGAGCTGCAGGTCACCGAAGATAGGCACGAACCAACACTAATAAGTCTCCCCCACAATACGGCAATGAGAAGGCTTGGATTCGGTTTGCCTGATAGGTTTTGTAAACACCTGCAGGCAGTTCTAGCAGAGCAGAGTATGCGCTGCAGGGCACCGAACACAGGCACGCATCAGCGCCTAAAAACCTCCTCACAACATGGCGAAGAGAGGACCCGGATTCGGTTTTCCTGATTGATAGGACTTGTAAGAGCCTGTGGCAACTCTAGCAAGTAGAGCAGAGTGTGTGCCGCGGGACACCGAAGACAGGCGCGTATCAACGCCAAAAGATAAAAAGAAAGGGGGATCTGTGGGGAGCAATCTGGACTGGACTGAGTTACTGGAATTAAGACTTATTCTATGCATCTGCTCTCCCACAATATGGCGCTGGGAGAGAAGTAAACAGCTTCTACACAGGTGCCTCCAGTTCAACCAATAAACTGTAGGACTTGCTCCTGATTGGAGAGCAGCGTACTCGGTGTGTGGGCAGCCGAGTTGGGATTGGCAGAGGAGGACTATAAAGGAGGAGAGAGACAGCATGCACCGGGAACATCTATGGGGAACATCTAAGGGAACCCGTGCAGCCCCCAGAGAGCCGGCCGGCGGTGTGCCGCTCCCCTGCGGAAGTGGGGAATGCGGCCAGGGGGAACCGCCCTTCCACGGAGGTGGAAGGGATAGTAGCCAACCCGGGAAGAACCAGCAGCAAACCCGGGGAGGGCCGAGCAGACAGAAAGAACAGCGCAGGGTCCTGTGTCGTTCCTCCACGAAGAGGGGGAGCGACACTGCCTGTCTTGCAACACTGGTGGGATGGAGCATACGGATTAAAACAAAGCAATGCCCGCCATCTCTGCTTGAGCGATTGGTGTGGGTCGTCGCAAGCCCAGTCCACGAAGGGGATCAGAGATTGGTCTTTTTAATAATGCACAGAGAGTCAAGAAAAATAAAGAGGGACTGACGTCCGCAGGAGAGGAAAAGCACCCATCTTGTTCAACTAAGCCTAATGCAATGAAGACAGATGCTTTACCTGACAGAATACAAAGCAGGCATCATAAAGATGTTTAATGAGGTCAGTGTGACCATATAGGAACAGAGTGAGGATTTCAACCAAGATAGAAAATACTAGAAACTAGCAAACAGATATCTTGGAACTGAAAAACATCCCAATAGGGGTTTCCACAACAGATTAGATTGAGCAGAAGTGCAGGTCACAAAGCTTGAAGACATTGCACAGGAGTCTGAGTAAAAAAAGCTGAAAGAACTTCAGGGAAAAATCAAGCAGAGCGATGTACACATTACAGAGGTCCCGGAGGAGGAGAGAAAGGGCAACAGAAAGATTATCTAGATAGATAATGAGCGGAAATTTCCGAAATCAGGAAAAGGAAATCAACGTGCAAATCCAGAAGGTCCAGTAGACCCGAAATAACACAACCCCCCCCCCAAAAAAAAAACCAGGGTGAGACATTACAATCATCAACTTATCAAAAGCTCAATTCACAAGGTAATTTTGAAAGTGGCAAGAAACCATACAAGGCAATCTCAATAAAATTATGAATAGACTTATCAGCAAAAACTCGGAAGGGAATGGAATGATACATTCAATGTGTTAGGAACAAAAACTCAAATGACTATCAACCCGGGGAAAATTATCCTTCAAAAAGGAAGAAGACACAAAGAAATGCAGAGTAGTAAAACCTGGGGAATTCATCACGGCCAGCTTAGTGCCTTACCAGACATGCCACATGGACAGGAGTGCTTAGCCTAGTGGATAAAACGTCAGTGAGGACACCCGCTTCCCGTACCGAGTGCCTAGGTGCAACTCCCATCTTTCAGCTACTGCAGACCTGTGGGAGACCCAGGCTGCAGGCATTGGCCGTGGTGAAGTTACTTCTTTGAGAGGCAGAAAGAGGTAAGTAGAAAAAAAAAAATACTGAAGAAATGCTTAAGGGAGTAACTCAGGTTGAAATGACAATATTCTAGGCAGTAAATCAAAGTATATAAACCTCCCTGATAATGTTCATAAATAAGTACAGCTCACTGAAACACCGGATTGACAGAAGGTGACTCACCTTCCATCAATATAAAAAGTAAAACAGAGATAATTAAAAACAACTAGAACTACAAAAATATGTTAGTGGATACACAAGGTGAGATGTAAACTGTTGCAGAAGTCCAAGTGCAGAGTTTTTGCATGCAATTGTAGTTCTTAGCAGCCCAGCATGCACTACCCCAAGTATATGATGTTTCATGTGAGTGCCATGATAACCACACAAAGCTAAAGAAGAAACACGAGCCGGCACCGTGGCTCACTAGGTTAATCCTCCGCCTGCAGTGCTGGCACACCGGGTTCTAGTCCCGGTCGGGGCACCGGATTCTGTCCTGGTTGCCCCTCTTCCAGGCCAGCTCTCTGCTATGGCCTGGGAGTGCAGTGGAGGATGGCCCAGGTGCTTGGGCCCTGCACCCCATGGGAGACCAGGAGAAGCACCTGGCTCCTGGCTTCGGATCACTGCGGTGCGCCGGCTGCTGCGGCCACTGGGGGGTGAACCAACAGAAAAAGGAAGACCTTTTTCTCTGTCTTTCTCTTTCACTGCCCACTCTGTCTGTTAAAAAAAAAAAAAGGAAACACGAAAGAAATCACAACATAGATATTATTTTTAAAAAATGAAACAGAAATAAAACAGGAAGAGAAATAAAAGACAGGCAGTAGAACTAGATGACTGAAAGAAATCCATTAACAAAAGTACAATGGTGAGTTCTTCTCTTTCAATAAATACTATGAATGTAAAAGTACTAACCTCCCTAGTCAAGATACACAGTGGGCAAATGAGAAAAAAAAAGTACCCACAAAAAGCTACAAGAGACGCCTGTGGCTTTAAGGACACACCTGGAATGAAAGTGAAGGGATGAAATAGACATTAAATGTAAACGGTAACCCAAAGGGAGCAAGCATGGCTCCACTTGAATCCGATAAATTACACTGTAAGTCCAAAAATGTCACCAGATGCAAAGAAATTGACATTACATAATGATAAATGAGTAACTGTCAGAAACAAGCACCAATTATGCAGCCAACCTCTCACCTAAATATATAAAGCAAACGTTGACAGAAATGAAGGAAGAAATAGCACAAATACAACACTTACAGATGATTTCAATGCTCTACCACCTGTCATGGATAGAATATCCAGAAAGTAAGTCAATAAAGAAACAGCAGATGTTAACATCATAGACGAAAAGGAACTGCTGGGATATAAAGAACATTCCAGCCTATCAGCAACAGAATCTTCATACTCCCAGAGCGCATATGGAACACTGTCCAGAATTGGTCACTTTGAGTCACAAAACAAGTCCTAACAAATCGAAGGCTACAGTTACATCAAGTGTCATCAGTAGCAGCATGAAAATCGAAAAATTCACAAGTAGCTGGAAATTAGAAACAAATTTCCAAGCAATTTCTGAGTTAAAGAAATGAAAACATTAGTTAGAAATCAACACACACAACATATCCAACCACGGGATGTAGTGAAAGCACTACTAGGAGTACAGCTCAGAACAATGAAGTACTCCATTAAAGATCTCCAATTAGCAACCTAACTTTATACTTCACAGAACTACAAAAAGCACAAACTATGCCTAAAGTTAACATAAGGAAGGAAAAGTAAGATTTATAGCAGGGAAAAAAATGAGTAGAAAGATGAAAGAAAATAATGAAACTAAGTTGGTGTTCTGAAAACATAAGTGAACGTCACAGAACTTTAGTGAGACTATTGACCCAAACACAAAGGAGACTAGCATGACCCATCAGCTGGATAAACTAAAAGTAAATTCCTAGAGATACAGAACCGATGAAGACTGACTCCTAAGAGAATCAGAAACATCTCCCAAATACAGAAAACCCTTGAGAATACGGCATCAATGAGAAATTCTACCAAATAAATGAAAATTACTGGGAACCCTCAAAACACATTTCCCAAGAGATTCCATGTGCTGGGGCACGCCAGGAGGCTACAGTTTCAACCCTTGCCTTCACGGTCAGCCTTGTTGGGTCTTTGGCTGGCAGGTGATTGTGCTTCAAAAATTCCAGGAATATTTTTCACATTGAGAACTTCTCAAAGCCACCTGTGGCCATCACATTGCCCTGTCCCAGGCAGGTGACAGGATAAAGGACTGCTGCACCTGTGTTTCACAGACCTCCTGGACACAGGCCTTTTCCCCTCTTTCCAGCCATGAGTCAGCCCAACCATCAGTAAGCCTTGCAAAGCACTAAGGACTTTGCAGGAAGCCTTCAGACCAGTCAGGGAAGTCAGAGTCACCTGGGTCTAAGTCCTTTGTGCAGCTCCACGCTTGATCTGTCCCTTCCCGTGGCTTTGACATGGTGGGCTTTCCTAGTTTCCACCACTGTCAGGCTACTACTAGTCAAAGTGTGTATGCAGTTTGTGAGAAGGGCATGGGCATAAAGCAAGCCAAAACTCTACAAACCTGCTATTCGTACTGAAATTTAACCCTTTTGCTTGAACAAGCATTAGAACTGTTGCAAATGTTTAATATTCCAAGAAAGTTGATTTTGACTACTTTTGCTAATGCTTTCTTTTCCTTTATAAAAAAGGTGATTTGTGGAGGTCCTAAGCAGAAATTACACTTAGCCTCTTCCCTTCGAAGCGTATCAGTGTATGCTCCATTTCTTTTTAGAACCTTGAAAGATTTAAATAACATTTCATCTCTTTGGAATTCATTTTACTACATAGAGCCCAGAAGGAAGTAAGTAGTCAGCTGTCATTTTCTAAGTTACTCAGGAATACCCTAATGATAATTTAGGAAAAGCTATAGACCACCTCAGCAGAGGAAATTGTACATAGATGTGGTTTGAAACAAAACTGCAGTAAAATCACAGACTGCCCAAGCCCTTCCAGGCACTCCAGATAGAACACTCCGGTTCAGTTTATCCTACATAATTTGTACCATCAGCTCTACAGTGTTTGTAAATTACACGCAAGCTGGATCACGTTCCTAGCTTCTCCCCTGTTCCAATGGGTCGTCTACACTGTCTGTACCCACAACACCGTACAGCAGTGATTCCATCCAGCTGCTATACAGGTTCACGTTGCACCTGCTGTGCCTCTAAAATGCATTTGCTCCCTGAAGCACTATTCACCTCACAGCAGGGCTCAGCTTCATCGCTAGCTCCTTAGAGAACTGCCACCAACTCCATGGTGCACGCACGGGTTCCCTCACTCTCTAGCCCCTCACACAGGTTCAGTGTTGCAGACACTGCTGATTACTTGACATCACAGGACACATTTATTACTTTCCTATCAGACTTCTACAAAAGGACGCATTATTATTATTTTTTTTCCTACTGCTGTGTTTCCAGAAATGAGTACTGTGCCTGGAACATACCAGGCAAGCATTTCCATTATTAATGTAAAAGATCAAAGAATAAATTGACCACAGCAATTTGTTCGGCTACTCTGCTGGTAGAAATAAACAACAAGGGATCCAACTTCTTTTGCTTCCCAAGGAAAGTAAGTTGTTAATTTCCTAGGACTCTGATGCTCTCAGGGGCTAACGGAATTGCTTGGCTGCCATACAATCAAACATACCGCAAAGAAAGGAAGCGAGCTGTTTAAAGGCTGAGAGCACAAGACAGCACCACCTACCTTTTGCGAACCTGAGAATTACCTGGAAGCACTGTTCTGTAAATATCATTCTCTCTGCCATATGTATTCCCTGTTAAACCCCCTTAGTCATGTAGCAAGTAACTGCTCTGCACACACACACAGGCAAATATACACAATCTCTAGTGAAACAGGCAAATATCTGCAACACTGTTATCTTCCCAATGCTCTGAACCCACAGCGGATAACCTGTGCTGGGTCTCACACTCTGCAGTGTTTCCTGTTCACCCCCAACACACTAGCAGAGAGGTTCTCTGAGAGGCCTGCTGACTGATTCATGGCCCCCTGCTCAGTCTCATGGGTGCACATCTACACGACCTGAGAACAGGGGCTGCAATCAGATACTTGAGTATGTCTGTCTGCATGTATCGTTGATGAGACCACAGGGAATACTTTCAAGGAGTTTATACCTCAATTCCACAGAGGTGAATCATATATACAAGAGAGACTTAAAAATTAAATGGTTTTTCCACGCAAGCATACCATTTTATATTCACTGTCTAAGTATGTATCTGTTTATGAAAAGAAAAACGTTAGGGTAGACGCAATGACTGCATGTCAATTTTATCCTGACATTTCTGAAAAAAGAGTTTAAAAGGTAAAATAGTAAGATACCAAGCATACAATGTCAGAAGTTTGAAAGCACATCGAAATATTTAAAACTATCAGTTTGAAATATTAATGACAAAATAATGAAATGTTGGTATGTAGCTCCTGAAAGCACATTTCATTTTGAGAAAATAAGGAAAAAGGAGATGTTTATAAAGAGTTAATTGTACTAACCTGACTTATTTTCCTTTGTTCCTGCACAGCTTTTTGAATTGCCTCAGATACTTTTTCTTGATCTTTTGCATGCTCTGTCTTCCACAATTCCCTTTCTTCAGCATGGACTTTTTCCAAATTTTTCCTTTCTTCTTCTATGGCTTTTAAAACCGCATCCTTCACTGCTTCTTTCTCAAGCTTCAAAACAAATAATGATCAAAATAAAAATACTGGGAAGAGAGACTGCACTGTGATTACTTGAATGAGACAGTCCTGGTTAACCTACAAGACACAAAGCTTTGATCCTAGAGGGTACAGTCCTGACGCTGCTGTTTCTGTGCATATTACATAATAAGAGCTGTAAGATAGAAATCTATTGTTTTTATACAAATATTTCTACTTAGTGTCATGGTATTTCTGACCTCCAAGCCTTAGCTTAAAGTAGCAGATTTTAAATCATGTGGTGTCAACATCCCTTTAAAATTTTCAAAATTATTGAGGACATCAAAGACCTTTTATTGGTATTCATTACACACATACATATCTACTGTAGTGAAAATTCAAATCAAGAAAAATGTTGACTCATGTAAAATTAATAACATTACATGCCTACTACATTAAAATATTTTAAAATCATGATTATATTTTCCTAAACAGTGACAAGAAAGGCATTGTTACGTATATGTAAACCTCTTTAATGTCTGACTTAGTAGCAGATCTTTCTCCTCTTTTAAGCCGGTAATGATACAGCTTTTGGGTAGACATACAGAAAATCCATTCTCGCACAGATTGGTAAGAGAAAAAAGAAATGAGTAGCCAGTGTAAATAACTCTAGATATTCTTGATGATCTCAAACCGAAACATGACCAACGGTAGTTCTTTACCAGTGAACTGCAGTAGGAAATGAAATTGTGGGGCTGGCGCTGTGGCGCAGTGGGTTAACGCCCTGGCCTGAACCGCTGGCATCCCATATGGGCACCAGTTCTAGTCCCGGCTGCTACACTTCCAATCCAGCTTTCTGCTATGGCCTGGGAAGCAGTAGAAGATGGCCCAAGTCCTTGTGCTCCTGCACCCACGTGGGAGACCAGAAAGAAGCTCCTGGCTCCTGGCTTCAGATCGGCGCAGTTCTGGCCGTTGTAGCCATCTGGGGAGTGAACCAGCGGATGGAAGACCTCCCTCTCACTCTCTCTCTCTGCCTCTCCTCTCTCTGTGTAACTCTGACTTTCAAATAAATAAATAATTTTTTAAAAAAAAACAGGAAATGAAATTGTGGCAAATAAAATTTCAATAATCTGTAATACCTCAATCCTTTCTTAAGCTTTGAATAATTTTTTTTTTAACTTTTTGCCTTAAACTAACTCAGATTACTTTCCACTGTGACCTGAACCCATGCTCTGCAAGTTCACAACCTGGCCTTCGACTGCAGCATCCACACCACATGTCCATGTCAATTCTGGCTCCGATTTCTACAATGTGTCTGTTTCTTTCCTGTCCAAAACAGTACTAGACTATTTCTATCACTCGCTGTCTCTCCCCCAGATTTCTGAGGTAGTCTGGTCTTTGCCTGTTATTCCCTGTGCTAACTCCCCCTTTTTCCCAACATCAGTGTTAGTTACTGGTACGTTTCGCCCTAAAAACTGTCAACACTCTCCCTTACCTACCGCATACAACTCAAACTCAGTTCAGAATACTAGCCGTCTTTCAAGACTTATTTCAAAAACAACAGATTAAAAGGTATGACAGGGACATCTTAGCTATATGCGCATAAGCTAGTACATTCCTCCTTGCCTTACTGGTATTTAAGTAATATTTTTAACTCTTTTAAGAAAAGGATAAATTCACAGTCGTCACTGTGGCACAGTGATACAGTCAGTATGTATTTCCTGACCTTAATTTAAAATCCCAAACTCCAAAGTTAGTGCTGTAGGTGTACATGTTGCTATGTATATATTTCATACCAATGAGTACTCTAATTAATGAGTTATTTCACATCTGGCTTTACAAATTCCTTACTCTGAGATAGAGACACATACACAGACACCCCTCCCCCCCACGCGGGCAACAATATCTGCGACTAAGCCCCAGGTGGGTATCAGTGTCCCAACAGATACATTATTTTACCAAGTAGTTGAGAGTGTAAACTGTAAGGCGCCTCTTATTCTAGTTAAGTGTAAGGGGGAAAAATAAGAAAAACATCTTCTGCCCTGAATCATTACACAAAAGTACACTAGAAATACCATCAATAAGTTCAGGGTTTTTGTCCCACTCAAAGACAACCCATTAATGTGGATGGACATACCTTTGTAGCAGATTCTAATGCCTCCTTATTTTTTTGTCTTTCTTCCTCCAGACATTTTCCCAATATTTCCTGTAAGTGATAAGACGGAAAGACACTAAGTGTAGGCTCTGAGGAAACAAAACATATTGCTTACATATTTTGAGCAAACTTAAAATACTACCTTCTGTTCTTGAGACTGCTGAACCAAAGCTTCCTTTATTTTTTCCTTTAAGAGTTCCTTCTCTGTGTCTAACATTTCCAGGAGCCTCTGATGCTACAAGGAGAGATAAGGGAATCAGGATTATGGCTCTGAGACCAGTATCTATTGAGGAATGTGGCTGGTAGCACTGAATTCACGTGCCCAGAGGTATACAAGTAACTCTTCTAAAAGGAAGGCATAGAACCCCAAAACACTGAACTTCCTTTTCTCCAATCTCTGTTAGTCCCAACATTCAGCAAATTCTATGACTTGAGATCTAACTAAAAAATACACCCATTTGGAAAATTAACATGAAAATGATATCTTGCTCCAAAACTGTATTTGGAAAAATCCCATCATCGGCTTGCAGCAACAACAGTAATCAGACAGTAACTCAAGTTTGCTTGGTGAAGGGCTACCATAGGAAACACACACTCCATCTAGTAAAGTGGCAGGGAAGAAATTTAAACACTTTATTATTCCAGCATTTTAGCAGAGACTTGAAACGTGAACTTAGGACATCACTCAAAGGAATATTACACAATAACCAACGTTCAAGTGTGCGGGGCTCAGATACTTTCTTCTATTCCAATGGGCTAGTGAAAAGGCACAGAGAACCCTCCGACACCCTGAGCCGGGTGCTTGGAGCTTTCTAACAAAGCTCACCCTCTGTAGCCTCAGTATCTCCCCTACAGAAATGCCAGACGCTGTCTCAGAGCAGTGCTGGTGTGGGAACACTTTATCTGTACACATTGCTACTCACGCAGATTTCTCATTCAGATCCCACAGGGAAATTTGCTCACGTTTCAAATGCTATTGACCCGCAAGCCTCCCTTACATAGGAACTCAGCCTGACACCCAAGTTTTCAGACAGACATGTGGTTCAAAGCTGTTCTGATTCCAGCCATTTCCGGAGGAGGCAGTCTATATTTGGATAAATGACCAAACGGTCCATGTCTTAAGATAATGTTATATTCCTGCTTTTCATTTTAATGTTACTTTTCATCGGCGCTTTCCAACAGAATCAGAAACATCACATGAAAGATGTGTGGTTTTTCTTAAAAAAAAAATTCCAAACCGTGATACAAATCATGGCATGATTCTGAGAAATTATTGGTACCATATGAATTTGTGAAAGGCAGTGGACTAACAAATGAGTAGACTTACCACAGAATACACAAGGAATGACAACTGAGAGTCTAATTGTGCATTCCCAGTCTAGATGCACACAGGCTCAACAACAGTACCCAGCCCCATTTAACACTACACTTGTGAACAACAGGCACGGATATTACACCTGACAAACAATTAACACCTGGCAATGGCAAGTACAATTCTTGAATGAGGACAAGAATGTTCCATAAAAAACACAAACTGAATAAAATTATTGTAATTAAAATACAGAACAGGCTTTTCAGAGCCATTAATAACTATGAAGTGATTTTTTTCCTTACTATTATGTCAGCAAGTCAGACTAATGGAAATCGTTAAGTGCTTCCATGTGGACCAGGTTCCCTCCGTGGCCCAAGAAGAACCCAACTCAAAGAGGGTATTTCAGCAAAGATGATTGTGTGTGTGTGTGTGTGTGTGTGTGTAAATTCATGCCTGACAGTTGCTTCTTAGTTTTGACACAATGCTGTAACAGAAGATGATTTTAGATCTTGTCTGTGAACAGATAAACCTGAAGTATGCTTGAAATCCACTCACAGTAAAACCACCGATGCACCTGAGCAGATACAACCAGGGTCCTGGCCTTTCGTGTCCAGGCACAACTTTCACAGTTCCAGGCACTCCGAGAAGTGTGTTGCCTGCAGCGGCACCCCATGGACCTCCTACGACAGACTGTTCTGTGTCTGCACGCACTTCTCATTTCCAGATGAGTCATCTGAGACTTAGCGTGAGAACTTCTCAGACCTTGAGCGACTCATTCCAACAATCACCATGCCTTTCTACCCCTCACCAGTAGAAACCATTTAACAGATAAAGGCCACCCTGCACTACCTGGCCATCATCAGTATCACGGAAGCCTCACTCCCATTTCGCTGGAAGGGAACTTGACTAATCTGTGACGTCATTCTGTTCTTTGCAGGGCACTGTGGAAGCCAGATGTCAGTTCCTGAACAAGGAACAGTCAGTATTAGGAGAGCTGATTCACAAACACGCTGAATGGCACCAGAAACCTTCAGGTCTTAACATTAAACACCATTCATTTCTACAGCAAATTATCCAATAATCCAAGTGGCTAATCAAGAACCACTTTCAGTTCAACTAATATAGTTATATTTGCCTTAGAAAAAGGAAGATACTCAGTGTGGAAATCATCTCCCAGGATGCCATAACCGAAAGAAATCGCTGACAGATTCTGAGCAAACGCTGTTCTGGGGGAGCTGTGTATGTAATTATGTAGATGCATGCACACGGTCACCTGACTGACACACATTTCATATTCTTTCAGAACTCAGCGGTATGCTATTATGCTTTACAGATATAATTCTATTTTTGTTCAATTTATTAAATATCTTACCATTCTGCCTGTAGACAGTGCATCCAATTTCTCATTTAAGAAAAAAATCCTGATTTGTGTGCGCTGTGGTGTGAGCAAGTACAAGTACAGCCTTGGGAAGAACTCCTGGAAGCTGTATAATCAGGCTGAAGACTAAGCACCTTTTACACTGCAGTGCCCACTATACTCAAAAGGAACAGCACCTAACAGCGCGCAAACTAGGGAGACAACACAGCAGGACAGATCCTCAACTGCCACGTCAGCTAAGCAACAGAACCTCTGCACACTGGAAGCCAGGGATCCCCGCTCTATTTGTCCAGCAACAGGGAATGTTTGGACCAAGAGCTCCTGTTTATTTCACCATTTTCCCTTCTGTAATGGGGTCTCTGGGACCCTTTCGTTGTCATTTTAGTGATCTGGGGATGGGTGGGTGGCATGAACAGAATGTAGGATGGAAGAGCGTTCTAATTCATCCTATTTACCAAGATTTCACATCACGTTTCAACTATTTTAATTATATCATGGACTGCTACGTGCAGGCATGTCAGGACCTCCATAAATATTATCAGTGATCCTCACAACTCAGAATGTGTTACCGAGCTGCAGAGCAGTTACACAAATTGCCTAGGCGCACAGGACCGTGGAAAGTGGAATACCAAATGCATGGATTCGAGACTCATTTCTCAGGGGCTAAGACATGAAAAAGGGCTCCCACAGTCTATCGGCTCCATCTCTATGGACTGCATCTCTGAATTTTTCATGCATTCATTCCATTTATCTTGCCTTGCCTTGTAATTTATGAGTGACTTACAGTGCGGTCACGGCATACCTCCCATTCCCCCACCGTGCTCCTTATGGCACAGAAACAGATCACAAGACCACGAAACCCAGGAGGAAAGGGGGACTGCTCATCCCGTGGCAAAGGACCCTCTCCCCCCCCCCCCCCCAAAGCAGGACTAATGTGTTTATATAGCTGAATCTCTCCCATCAGAATGCCAAGGGGCTGACGCTGTGGCACAGCCAGTTAAAGCCCTGGCCTGGAGGGCCGGCATCCCATATGGGCGCTGGTTCTAGTCCCGGCTGTTCCTCTTCCTATCCAGCTCTCTGCTGTGGCCTGAGATAGCAGTAGAGGATGGCCCAAGTCCTTGGGCCCCTGCACCTGCACGGGAGACCCGGAAGAAGCCCCTGGCTCCTGGCTTCGAATGGGCACAGCTCCGGCTGTTGTGGCCAATTGGGAGTGAACCAGCAGATGGAAGACCTTTCAGTCTCCACCTCTCTCTATAACCTCTCTCTGTAACTTTGTCTTTCAAATAAAATTAAGTAAATCTTAAAAAAAAATAGAATGCCAAGAAATATACAGAGCAAGACAGATAATTTTCTATCAGCTAACAAGTTTTTTTTGTTTTCTAAGACATTCCTTCAGGGGAAAAAAATTTCATGAAGAAGTCAGAGGACTGGGGGTGCGCCTGCAGTTCAAGCATCCCATATGGGCGCTGGTCCAAATCCCAGCTGCTCCACTTGTGGTCCAGCTCTCTGCTATGACCTGGGAAAGCAGTATTAGATAGCCCAAGTCTTTAGGCCCCTGCACTCGCATGGGAGACCCACAAAAACCTCCTGGCTCCTAGCTTCAATTGGCACAACTGTGGCCATTGCGGCCAACTGGGGAGTGAACCAGCAGATGGAAGACACTCTCACCCCTCACCTCTGCTTCTCTGTCTACCTCTAATTTTCAAATAAATAAATATATCTTTAAAAAAAAGTTAAAGGACTAATATATAAGGCACAATTATTAAAACTAAGTTATACGTGCCTGTTAGGTAACTATTACTCAGTCTAACTGACATTTTGGGGACTAAGATAGACTACATTCTATGATAATAAACATGTGCACTGGGACCACGCAGCCCTGGAGTCAAATTACCAGCTCTATTTGCAGGAAACTGTAGGACATAAATGCTCCCAATTCTTCATTTTCTGTTTTTTTTTGTTTTTGTTTTTTGTTTTTTCCCCCTTCCCTCTGTGTAAAGCTAGTAATGCCAACCCTGTGCTGTTAGGAGAACTGGATGAAGCCACATATGGGGTGTGTCTAGCACTCGAAAATGTTAACTAGACTTCCTACTGGATAGGTGGCAACATTATGATAGTGCCTTTCACTTACGAAATGCTTTGCATAGAAAGGAAAAATACTATTTGCCACTCAAAATTAAGGGCCTGAAAAGGAATGTCTACATACTTTTACAAGAACAAAGACTAGAAAAATAACCGTCAGAGTATCCCTCAGTGAAAAGTGATAATCCAAACCAGCATCATTTCAGTGCACGTTGTTGACTAACGGACTTCACGATGCACACTTTATTCCTGTCACCAAGCACCTGAACCCAAGGAAAGGCAGATCAAAGACCGCAGGCGGCATCCACGCGGATTCTATGTGGCAGCTCTCTAACCTGTTATCTACCATCAGTACACACGGGGATTCCAGCATAGTCTGCCGTCAGTGCACACGCTGTCATTCGTATCTCTAGCCGAGACAGAGAACGACCTGATCTGGGGGCGCTGTGAGTCTTTGTGGGCCTCAACGAGCTGTATTTGTGCAAGGGTATTTTAGAAAGTTCATGGAAAAATAGAGTTAAAAGCATGAGCTTATTTTGGTACAAAAAGTAACTGAAAAAACGTTTGCACCAAAATAAAGTCATATTTCCATTCCATTTTTCCATCAACTTTCTGGAGTACTTTTAGAGCATAAAGGCTACTAGTCCCAGCTGGGGGTGCTGAGGAAAGACACAAAGACATAGACTGAAATGCAAACTCGGTCAGCTCTGCTCCAGTCATGTGACCACAGACAGCTTCTGGAACCCGAGATCCGACATCATCGCCTGGAAATCGAGGATTAGCACACACTTCATAGAGTTGTTCTGTGAGTAACTGACAGCCTTTCTGAAAAATTTTGAGTACAATGCCACTCTTACTAAAAGCATATGATATTTTCTAGTTAAAGTTCACTAAAGAAAAGTTGACTTCCATAGACATGATTTGGACAATATCGTAATGAATGTTTACTTTCTGTTCTTTTCTTGAAATTGTGTAGATCATTCATCTTCGTGGTTGAAATTCAACTATATATTTTAATATAATACTTCCCTATTAATTGTCCTGCCACTAAGGTTTGTCCTCCTATGTTAATTTCTAATTTATTGTACATCACTTCTCTCTGTAAATATATAAATTCATTAATCCTTTTCAAACATACTTACAAACCAGAAACACTTTGTTTGGTGCCAACCAATAGCAGGTGCTGCGCTGGTTTCTGGAGATGAGAGATGAGGGATGTGGCACAGGAAAGCCCTGCCCTCTGGGACACTTCGAACTGATTTACACAATTATTCTACACAATCTTTTCTTCAGTCGATGCAACAGCTACTTTTGCCCCTCTGCACATAATATCTTTTTAAACAGAAAGCACTAGAAATGATCTGGAACTAAATAACATGAAACATAAAAACATTAAGTAACTAAGAATGCTGAGACCTTTTCAGATGCCACTTCCACTGCGAGCCCGCTGGCTCAACTCCTCAGCCACCACGAGTATCATCCACACCCAGAGGAAGCATCATCACAGGACATCAGCAACCCAGAGGCAGCTTGGCTGCTTAGTCACAACACGATGGAAATTACAAGGCACCAACACAGAGCTTCGCCAAAATGCTTTCAGACTCCACTCTTTTCATCATTCTATTTAAAAATGATAAGGACTATCTACATTACTTCTGGCTTCCACCTCAATACGTAATTCCTTAATCGTCCTTAAGTTCCGGCATCCCAGAAACGGCTCACCTGTCTACGACAAGCAGTACTTCTCTCTGCACCTTCCTGGCTAACCGCGATTATTCCAAAGTGGGCATGTTCTGAATACCTTTTGTTATGTACTTCAACGCATAAATTCAAACCAACGCCACATCCTGAGGCTCCTAAGAATATTTTTGTCACATTCAAGATATTGCAGGGCAGTTTTCTGCTTTATTTCTAACAAAACACTTCAAAACATTCATTCTAAAGAAAGAAGGGCTTTCCTTTCATTACAGATCAAAACAAACTGATACACAGCTATGACTAACGTTTTAATTCTTGTTAAGATGAAGCAAGGACAAAATACTAGACACAGAAAGGGTATGTCTTAGCTGATGGAGAAGACAGACAATGAAAAGGTGGTAGACACAGGGCATTCCCTACTCTCACACTTTCACTGCTTTTGATAGGAAGATTAGGAATTTATCTTCCCATAGCTGAGCACGAGGAACAGAGCAGAGGCCACACAGCACCTACGTGCTGGAACCGTTCCCCAGAGGCCTTCTCTCTCGTTTGCTTAGCTGGGTTTTAGGCTGTGATGATTTTTTCATGACTATTACATTTATACAACCTTACTCATCCCACCAGCATTGTGACTGCTGGGTAGAAACTACACTTCTAAGACAACGTTCTGCATTTAACCTAGTGACAGAAAATCTTTCTGCAAGTATGCCACACTTCCCTGCCTCCACAGGCGTTAGAACACATCACTCGGTTCTTTCCTGATAGGCAGGCTGCTAACACAGTCATTTTTGATCCTTTCAAGGCACATCAGGCATGTCTGCTGAGCTGTCACTCATTTTGTAAAGTAACTCTCCAGGGGGCGGGTGTTCAGCCTGGCATTTAAGATGCCAATTAAGTCACCACATTCTCCTGTAGAGTACCCAGGTTCAGATTCCAACACCAACCTCAGACTCCAGCTTCTTGCTAAGACAGATCCTGGGAGGTAGCAGAGATGGCTACTGAAACCCACATCAGAGACCATGATTCCAGGCTCACTTGCTAGGCCTGGACCAGCCCAGCCACTGCAGGCACTTAAGGAGTGAACCAGCAGATGCGAATATGCTATCTTTCTCTGTCTCTCAAAGAATTTAGAAAAAGGAGAATCTTACCTATACAGAAATTGCTCTACATTAACAGGGCTACTGTTTTCTGAGAGGCCTGTGGCCAAAGATGCTATATCTATGGCCTTTGACTAAAGGGCCTGAAGCCTATCCAGTAAAAAACTAGAATCCTGGGAGCTCAGCACTGTGTCAGAGTGTGCAGAGCTGCTGCACCCTGTGATGCTAAGAGACCAGAACAAGGTGTCCTTTAGAAGGCAAACACTGGGTTGGCACTGCGGTGCAGTTGGTTAAAGCCATGGCCTGCAGTGCTGGCAGCCCATATGGGTGTCGGGTTCAAGACCTGGCTACTCCACTTCCAATACAACTCCCTGCTAATGGGCCAGAGAAAGCAGCAGAAGACAGCCCAAGTGCTTTGGCCCCTGTACCCACATGGGTGCAGGGTTCCTGGCTTCAGACTGGCTCAGCTGCAGCCATGGCAGCGATGTGGGGAATGAACCAGCAGATGTAAGATTCTCTCTTTATCACTCTCCCTCTGTCTCTCTGTAACTCTGCCTTTCAAATAAATAAATACATCTTAAAAAAGCGAATACCAAAATTTGGAGTAACTCTGCTGTATGTTTTAAGAACATTTATTAGTATAATTATTAAAATATAATTTACTTATTTGAAAGCTGGAAAAGAAGAGAGAGAGGGAAAGAGGGAGAGAAGGAAAGAGGGAGAGAGGGAAGGAAGAAGAGACAGAGAGAGAGAGAGAGAGGAAGAGAGGGTGGGAGATTATCTTCTATCCATCAATTTACTCCTCAAATGCCTGCAATGACCGGAGCTGGACCAGGTGAAGCCAGGAGCAAGGATTCAATCTAGATCTCCACACAGGTGGCAAGAACCCAAACACTGGAGCCATCACGGCTGCTTCCACCATAGAGTACACATTAGCAGGGAGCTGAATGTGTCGTGAAGCGGAGCTGGGACTTAGAACCCTGGCACTCCGATATGGGATGTGGGCATCCCTAAGAGTGTCGTAACCCCGGGGGTCAAAACCCTGGCCCTCATGTACTGCTTCTTCCCATTGGATCTAATAATAAAACACTGGGCTTCTCCTTTGGGTTTATTCTCCACTTCATTTTTCTGTTATTTAATTTTATGCTATCATACACAAAGCTGAGAAAGGCTGTCAGAGACTCCACGCCAACAGCGTCACACACACAGGTGCCTACTTGGGGGTTCCGTGCATCCGCCCTGCCGCTGCTCTCTTTCTGCCTTCTCTCACGGTTACGGCAGATTTTTCTTTCTACTGCACTTTCTTCTCCCGAAGCCTGTGTTGCTGCTATTTTGATTGATAGCGACTCACCCTCTAGAGAGGATCTCAGGGTATTTGTGGAAGAAATAAACAAACACATGCCATCGTGCATGCGTGGATGGATAAACAAAAATTTACAAACCACTCTGCTCCAGACAGTCTGCCCCCATTCTCAGTCTCTGTTTTGTCTTTTGTTCTCTATATTTATTGGCATTTCTGCTCTACTGGTAGGTTTTAATTTGCTTTTACTGTTATTTTTACAAGATGAACTAAAGACTGTCTTTTGTCTTCTGCCTGATGAAGTTCCACGATGGGCTGTCTGCACGAATGCTCCTCGCTTGTGTCTCATGACTGGGATGCACAGGCAGGATCCCTCTGAGACCACCCTTCGGCTGTCTCTTTGTTCTTGCTTTTCAGACGCCTAGCTCAAGTCCTCGCAAAGGTTTACCAGATGCTTACTGAATGAATACTTGGATCAAGGACTATAGGAGTGAACGCATCAACAAATGTGTGAGAAAAGAAGCATGTAGAGAGGAAGCTAGAGTGGATTATGTGAGAAAATGACAGAATCAGCGAACACGACCGTGGTGAAGAAAACTCACACTGTCCTTCAACTGCCAGCAGAAAGCGTAATGGATTTCCAGGTTGCAGTCCATGGCTCAAGTTTTAGGCCTGACACTTACGAGCAGGCTGAGGGACAAGCCATTCATTCACTTATTGAGAAGGAAAGACTAACTGCTAGTTTTCTACCATGCAGTTAACAGAGCTAGGGTGACAGGGAAATAGGGAGTCTCTGTTCTCAGGGGCCCACATCCTAGCAGGAGGAACCACCAATGAACAAGCACCAAACGAATAATCCACATCATTTCACAGTGTGATATCAGCTATGAATACAACACTGATAACAGAAGGCAAAGAAAAGATGGAAGACTGGCCCTGTGAGATGGAGTGGTCATGTCACTTAACATCTGTGGGTGCTTCCATACAGTGAAGACAAATGCCACATCACTAGACAAATGTGAGGATCACCTGAGATCTGCATGAATGAATTAATTTATCACAGTACTCCTCACAAATCTAAGAACTGATAGAGAAACAGGAGCCAAACAAGTCATCTCCCAGACTCAAAATAAATGTCCCCCATCTACAGGTATAACACACCTTTTCCTAAGAGCTTGTCCCACTGTTCTAGAAAGTAACACAACTACTGTTACTCTGAGTTAGAATGTGTTTTCATGCTGACTCTGTTCTCTCAAATCACGGACAACAGTCCAACTTCCCTCCCTCCCAAAATCTGAAATCTAACTGCCCACATATCCAAGGGTTTCCTTCTCCAGAGCAGATACCGACACTGCCTTCAGTGACTTTTCTTACGATCTGGATTTTCGCTTAAAATCACGTAAGCTTTGCTTAAGACGGATTTCCACAACAGTGGCCATCAATGATGATGATCTGTGTTGCGATATTTAGGACAGCATTAGGACAATATTCTGTCACAACCCCTGTATCTAAGGAGGTTAACAAAATCAAAGTTTATTTTCCATTCTTCTAGCAGTCCAGTGTTCAGGACCACAGGTCCTCCCGCCATGCAGTGAACGGGAGGCCATTCTTCTTGCATCCTGTGGCTCTGCTTTCCCCTATAATCTGAACTTCTCTTCCTAAACAGAGAGCTAATGGACGAAGAGCCACCCCAACAGCATTGTCAATATCCTCTCTGCTCTAAATTGTCCCCCCCCATCTATCTATCTATCTATCTATCTATCTATCTATCTATCTATCTATCTATCTAACTATCTATCTATCTATCTATACTTATAGAGGCATATGGGGAGAGTAAGGGGGGAAGCAGAAGAAGAGGGAGAGGAATAGAGAAAGAGAGCTCCCACCTACCAATTCACTCAAAAAATACCACAGTTGCCAGGGCTGGGCCAGGCAGTAGCTTGGAGCTGCAAACTCAACACATGTCTCCCCAGTGAGTAGCAGAGTCCAACTACCTGAACTATTACTTTCTGCCTCCCCGGGTGCATATTAACAGGAAGCTGCAATCTGAAGCAGAGCAGGAACTTGAACCCAGATGCTCCCTCCAATGTGGGATAAGGGAATTCCAACCAGGATGTTGACTACTAGGCTAAACACCCACTCCAATGGCTTCTTTCTCGTTCAACTACATTTACAACCTGTGTCACCCAGCGAGAGGGTAACAAAGGGATGGCTGTGCCCATGATCCTTCCAGGTAAATCTCAACAGTACAAGTAACTAGAGCACTACAGCAACCATAAAATAGGAAGATAAACAAGCTACTGCTCTCCATTTTAATAACTGCACACACCGAGGACTCATTTTATGAATCAAGTCACCTTAACAAATGTAAGATGTTACACATATCTGCTTTAGATACAATACATGATCTTAAGGATCTCATTATAGACTAACCAAAGGGAAAAGTGAAATATGAAACATACGATGTCATTAAAAAGGAATAAACAAGTAACAGATGATGGTACAAGTTAAATGCTTAATTTCTTACAATGCAAAATGAACAAGAGAGGTAAGCTTGAGACGGATCCTAATCTAAAATTGGGGGCAAGGAGATGTGGAGGAAAACTGCTACAACTTCTAGCAGAGCCAAGTGCTGGACTAACACTGAAGCAGGATTATGCAAAGGCCTCACAGGGACTTTAGGAAAGGAAGGTCCAAGTGTAGACCAATAGCCTGGGTTCTCGAAGGCTATGGTAGGAGGTCTGAAAGTTAGCCAAGAAACAGGGAGGCGAAGCATCTGTAATTCTTATATTGTAGTGGCAATGTCTGATGCACAGTAGTGTCAAACTGCAAAGAATCAAGAGACAAAGAAGCATACAGCAAGCATTAAAAGCTAACAGAAGTGAGATTAGACAGAGGAGTAGAGAAATCTGACAATACAGACTCATCAATATGGAGCCAGGAACTGGATGCAGAGGATGAGCGAGCAACATGAGGACTGATGAGAGCTGTGGCCTGGCTACCTGGAAAGTGGCAACACCATCACAAGGCACACAGAGAAGGAAGACCAGCAGGTTTGGGTTTGGAAATGTGGGACTGAAGAGGGTGTCAGAGCATGAACTCTGCTTAGGCTGTTCAGAAACCAGCTGCAATCCTTGTTTAGTGTTTAGGAGAGAGAGCAAGGGTAGCCAACTACAGACATGATCAGAGAAGGAAATTTATTCTAGACTAGGAATTTTTGATTGACCCCTTATTGCGGCAGTATTCATTTTCTGGATTATCCTAATGAAAATAACTATCAAGGAAGAAGACTTAGAAATGCAGACCATACTCATTAATTCATTAAGCTACCACTTGATAGAAAAAAATGAAAGCTCTCAGATTTCTACTTATAAAATAAGGTAGAGAACTCACTAACCACTTCCTTCTCTCTTGGATTTTTAACATGAAACAGGATACTTAAAAACCTTTGCTTTGAAAAAATTATTTATTTATTTGAAAGGTAAAGAGGGGGGCAGAATGTGCATAAGAGTGTGCTTCCAATCAACAGTTCACTCCCTAAATGGCCACAAAGCCAAGGCCGGGCCAGGCCAAAGCCAGGAGCCCAGAACTACATCAGGGTCTCTCCTGTGCCTGGCAGGGGCCCCTGCACTTGGGCCATCCAAAACCTTTCTGACGCGGAGTTAGAATACCTGATTACATACTTTGTCAGAGCTCACTGCAGACATTCAGTACCCTTTACACAAACCTTTCTACTTTGAGGGAGACTGGTTATAGCACCAATACCCAAGTCCATGATGAGTCAGGCTCCGAGACCCCCGCACCCGAGGAAGGAACCAACCACCTCACACTGCACCGTTCCATACAGACCACCTCACAGTCCAGGCTCCGAGTCCCTGCACCTGAGGAAGGAAGCAGTCACCTCACACCGCACTGTTCATCACAAACTACTTCCCAGCAGTTTCGCAGCCCTCTTCCCAGCCCAGACTCATTTTCGGATCTGCCGTTCGAGATCCAGGTTCTCTCAATGGGCAAGATAGAGAAGGCAGCCCTCCTGAAAGCACACTTTGTTCACTCGTGTGTGAAACTTGTGAATATCACTATTTACGGTTCACCTAAAAAAATCAACTGCTTTATTATTATATATTCTGCGTGGTTCTCAGTGGCAACCTGGTGTTTTCAGAAAATTACTGTTATATTACGTTTTCAGGACTATGTGTAAGGACATGGTGCAGTAAAATTTTCAAATGGCTCAAAAACACTGAGCTAAGGGCCAGCCCCATGGCTCACTTGGTTACTCCTCCGCCTGCGGTGCCGGCATCCCATATGGGCGCCGGGCTCTAGTCCCAGTTGCCCCTTTTCCAGTCCAGCTCTCTGCTGTGGCCCGGGGAGGCAGTGGAGGATGGCCCAAGTGCTTGGGCTCTGCACCCGCATGGGAGACCTGGGGGAAGCACCTGGCTCCTGGCTTCAATCAGCGCAGTGCCGGCCGTAGTGGCCACTTGGGGGTGAACCAACAAACCCAAACAAAGACCTTTCTCTCTGTCTCTCTCTGTCTGACTCTATCTGTCAAATAAAAAAAATAAAATAAGTAAAAAAACCCACTGAGCTAAAATGCAAACCTGACTCAAAAACATGATGGTAAAGTCTAAAACTCCTATTCACTTTAACAACCTGGTTCTAGCTAAAACATGCTACAAATATTCCTGACTGTTTGCCTTTGAAAAAGTCTGAAAGAAACTTTTCCCACACCTCTCCTACACCTCCATCTACCACCTAGAAAATAACCACATGTCCTGCTGGACTCATGATGCTATCTGAGTAACATCAGCAATATTAATTCCTCTTTTGTTTCTGCTTGGTCCTATATCCCTTACCAACACTGCCCCCCTCCAAAACAAACCTAGAGAGGGTTTCAGATACATAGAAAATAAAGAAAACAGAACAATGGAACTCCATATGCCTATTACTCGCCCTCATAATCATCAATATTCACACGCAGGGCCACTCAGTACGGACCTGAGACTGGTGATTTTAACTTATCTTCTTCTTTAGATGAATTTCACACAGGCTAGCATTCTAATTTGTGTGGATGCATCCTAGGTTCAAGACACTGCACACACCCAGGCTGTGTTCATGCCACAAGCAGGACTGTGTAATGAGGAGATGACTGAATGGGTCCACTAATGTCACACACAGAGCAGCAATATGAGAAAAATGAAGTGGTCCAAGTAGCTTCATTTTCGTTCGTACTTATAATTGAAGTCATCAGTTCAGGTAGAGTTAATGACTGCTTTATTTTCAGTTTGCTATTACACGTGAAGTGGGGCCATTTCCCCTTGACTGCTCTGGTTAATAAAACTAGACTTAATAGCATGTTAAAAGGCATTACTTCAATCTATATAGAAATCTAACAACAGTTCCTACATTATGCTTATCTAATATAGTCTATTGATTGTTCCTTCAAAATTGTGATGGGATTTTAGTTAAGGCATTTTTAGAAAATTATGGAAATAAATGCACACTACAGAACCCCATTAATCTCACTAAGCAGATGCTTAATGCAAGGGTGTCAAAGACAATCTTTTGAAATCTAGCCTAAAATGAAGGTGCTGAGAAACAGTTATACTTCTTCCTCTTTTTGGAAGAACTTCTTCCAAGTGAAAACGTTTGATAGAGACTCAAATAAAAATATAGAGGTTCTGTGGTTTTTACTTGATTCCTGTAAAGAACAAGAAATAAAAAACCCTCTTCTTTCCTGGAATGCAAGTCACCAGAGATATTATAAACAGATTTAATCACAATCAAGCATGGGAGTTTTTTTCCTACATAAGTTTTATTTTAAAGATATATTTATTTGAAAGGCAGAGTGGTGCACACACATACACACGACACATACACACAGAGCAAGAGGGGGAGAGGGAGGGAAGAAAAAGAGAGGGAGAGGGAAGATAGTAAAGGAAAGGGGGAGGGGAGAAAGACGGGAGAGAGAGAGAGACAGAGAGCGAGATTTTCTATCTAGTGGTACACTCTCCCAAGGTTGGGCCAGGGTAAACTCAGGAGCCAGGAACTCCACCCAGATCTCCCACACACATGCTAGGAACTCAAGTAACTTAGTCATTACCTGATGCGTCCCAGCACCCTACCATACAGCTGCACTGGAAAGGGAACAGCCAGGACTGGAACTGGCACTCCGACATGTGCTATGGGTGTCTCAAGCACAGCTTACCCCGCTGTACCACAACACCCGTCCCTACATAAACGTTAGAATAAGCAATATGGTGGCTTCTGTTTAGGTATACAGTTATCCGCCTAAAACATGTCCACAAACTCACATTATTGTGTGTGTTTAAGTAGTGTATTTTATGTAATGTAAACTCAACAAGCTGCTTCTATCACCTTCCAGAAGGCTCAAACAGTTATCTGACAGGATAGTCTTAGCAGCACCTGCCCATATCGACATGCCTCTACTGAGGATGACTTGAAAGATGTTCTGTGTATTTAATAAACTTCTTGCTGTAAAATGAGGCACAGACATGTCATTCTCTGATGGGCCAATACATTAAACATTGGCAAAGAAAACCTTAAAAAGATAAATGAAGTGATTAAATGTGTAAAGATACTGCTGCTGTCGCTCCCCCTCTTCGCAGAGGAACGACACAGGACCCTGCGCTGTTCTTTTGTCTGCTCGGCCCTTCCCGGGTTTGCTGCTGGTCCTTCCCGGGTTGGCTGCCGTCCTTCCACCTCCATGGAAGGGTGGTTCCCCCTGCCACTTTCCCCACTTCTGTGGGGGAGCGGCACACTGCCGGCCGGCTCTCTCGGGGGCTGCTCAGATGTTATTCAGATGTTCCCCTTAGATGTTCCTGGTGCATATTGTCTCTCTCCTCCTTTATAGTCCTCTTCCACCAATCCTAACTCTGCTACCCACACGCCGAGTACGCTGCTCTCCTCCAATCAGGAGCAGGATCAGCTCCTGCAGGTTACTGGTTGAACTGGAGGCAGCTGTGTAAAAGTTGTTTACTCCCTTCTCAGCACCATATTGTGGGAGAGCAGATGCATAGAATAAGTCTTAATTCCAGTAACTTAGTCTAGTCCGAGTTGCTCCCCACATGCTGCCAAGTCCAATAATAAACTTTTTTTTATTTGACAAATAAGGTTAGACAGTGAGTGAGAGACAGACAGACAGACAGAAAGGTCTTCCTTTCCATTGGTTCACCCCCCAAATGGCTGCTATGGCCGAAGCTACACTGATCCAAAGCCAGGAGCCAGGTGCTCCTCCTGGTTTCCCATGCAGGTGCAGGGCCCAAGCAATTGGGCCATCCTCCACTGCCTTCCCGGGCCACAGCAGAGAGCTGGACTGGAAGAGGAGCAACCAGACAGACAGACAGAAAGGTCTTCCTTTCCATTGGTTCACCCCCAAAATGGCTGCTATGGCCGAAGCTACACTGATCTGAAGCCAGGAGCCAGGTGCTTCCTCCTGGTCTCCCATGCAGGTGCAGGGCCCAAGCACTTGGGCCATCCTCCACTGCCTTCCCGGGCCACAGCAGAGAGCTGGACTGGAAGAGGAGCAACCGGGACAGAATCTGGCACCCCGACTGGGACTAGAACCCTGGGTGCTGGCACCACAGGCGGAGGATTAGCCTAGTAAGCCATGGCACCGTCCCCACCAAGTCCAATAATACCAGTAACATTCTTACTGTGATTAAAGCTACAATGTGGGCCAGTGCCATGGCTCACTAGGCTAATCCTCCGCCTGGGGCACTGGCACACCGGGTGCTAGTCCTGGTCGGGGTGCCAGATTCTATCCTGGTAGCCCCTCTTCCAGGCCAGCTCTCTGCTGTGGCCAGGGAGTGCAGTGGAGGATGGCCCAAGTCCTTGGGTTCTGCACCCCATGGGAGACCAGGATAAGTACCGGGCTCCTGGCTTGGGATCATCGCGGTGCACCGGCCGTAGTGCACCGGCTGTAGTGCACCGGCCGTGGCGGCCATTGGAAGGTGAACCAACGGCAAAGAAAGACCTTTCTCTCTGTCTCTCTCTCTCATTGTCTGCTCTGCCTGTCAAAAAAAAAAAAAAAAAAAAAAAAAAAAAAAAAAAAAAAAAAAAAGAAAAAAGAAAGAATAAAAAAGCTACAATGTGACCTGCTCCAGCAGCTTTACTTCAACCAAGAGGTCATATTTCTCATCAGCCTAGAACAATGTCAGTAAGTTATCCTCCCTGTTCACACAGACCTGTGACTTCAGGGAGTGACTAAAGAACTGAAGCACAAACTGGAAGATGGCAGTAGCCTAAAAAGGCAGGACTAGTTTGCATTTCCACAATACACAGTGATAAGTTTTTAAAAAATGTTTATTTATTTAGAAGTCAGACTTACAAACAGAGAGAAGGAGAGGCAGAGAGATAGAGATGCAGAGAGGCAGAGAGACAGGTCTTCCATCTTTTGCTTCACTCCCCAACTGGCCACAATGACCAGAGCTGCAGCAGCTGTGCCGATCCAAAGCCAGGAGCTTCTTCCGGGTCTCCCACGCAGATGCAGGGGCCCAAGGACTTGGGCCATCTTTTATTGCTTTGCCAGGCCACAGCAGAGAGCTGGATAGGAAGTGGAGCAGCCTGGTCTTGAACTGGCGCCCAAATGGGATGCTGGCACTGCAGGCGGCGGCGGCTTTACCGGCTACACCACAGCACCGGCCCCTATAGTGATAATTTCATTGAACTCCAAAGATCTGTCACAATCCTGAATAAGTGGAAGAGTACTTTTGCTTCAAACATTTGTAACAGAAACAGCTTTTGAAAACACATCTCTGGGGCTGGCTCTGTGGCGCAGTAGGCTAAGCCTCCGCCTGCAGTGTGGGTCCTGGATGCTCCTCTTCAGATCAGCCCTCTTCTGGCCATGGCAGCCATTTGGGAAGAGAACCAGTGGTTGGAAGACCCTTCTCTCTGTCTATCCCTCTCTTTGTAACTCTGCCTCTCAAATAAGTAAGTAAAATCTTAAAAAAATAAATAAATAAAAAGAAAATGCATCTCAATTCTATTAGTCTCTCTGTGTACCTAACCACAACATAGTAAACTTATCTCAACTTGACAGTGAGCTCCAAAAAGGGCACTAACATGAAAGAACCACAGACATGAGAATCCTCTGATCATTTCATTCCACCTGCGCTACCTATAGCAATACCACAGCTTAACTGAATAATAATGGAAACACGGAACCATCCGGAAGGCTGGAAGTCCACAATCAAGACATTGGCAGTTTCAGTGTGTGCTGGGGCCCCAGTCTCTGCTTCTGATACAGTGACTTCAACAGCATCCCTGCAAGGGACCAAAGCTGTGTTCTCACATGGTGCAGGGCCAAAGGACTGACGCTGCGCCCTCCTCCTGTGCACCACTGCTCCCGCCGCTGGGGGCGGAACCCTCACATCATCCCAGCCTCCCGAGGGCCCGCTCATCCATGCTCTCGCACTAGGGAATCTGTTTTAACATGAACTTTGGAGGGAACACCAACCATCAAACCCCAGCAGCAAGGGAGACATGAAGAAGACAGATGCACGCATAGCTGCAAAGCAAAGGCAGTGGGACTGGTGCAGTGCTCCATCCAGAAACAACGTGATGTTTTCCTCAAGTGCCAAACCTGGTTCTGCTCTTAGGATGTGAAGACCATGTACTGGTCCTCACAATGGCTCGCCTATTTTATAATCCTTACTTTCATACTTTGTACAGTCATATCCCTAGACGCACTAGAATTAGACCTTTTAAAAACGAACTGACAAAGCACTACTGTACTGCAGAAGGATGGCCTGCCAGACCTGAAATCACTTTTACAGGATCAACCTCATCGTTTGTACTGTGTTTCTGTGACATTAAACTGGATTTTCCCCATTAAACTGGGGCTGGTGTTGTGGGTAAAGCTGGTGCCTACAACACTGGCATCCCATGGTTCATTTCCCGGCTGCTCCATTTCCAATCCAGCTGCTGTTAATGTGCCTGCAAAAAACAGCATGACACACTCCAGATATTTGGGCTCCTGCACTCACATGGGAGACCTGGATGAAGATTCTGACTCCTGGCTTTGGCCTGGCCCAGCACTGGCCATTATAACCATTTGGGAGTAAACCACTGGACTGAAGTTTCTCTCTCTCTCCCCCCTTCCTCTCTCTATATATATAACTTCAACTTCCAAAATAAATAACTCTTTTAAAAAAAGAAAACTGAAATTGTGGACACAGTGATAGGAGGAACAGGGATCCCAAGCCGAATACAATAATGATAAAATGGAAAACATTAGCCTTTTTTTTTTTTAAATTACTTATTTGAAAGAGTTACACAATTACACAGAGAGAGAATGAGAGGCACAGAGAGAGGGAGAGAGGGGGAGAGGGAGAGAGGGGGAGAGAGAGAGAGAGAGAGAGAGAGAGGTCTTCTATATGATGGCTCACCCCCCAATTGGCCACAACAGCCGGAGCTGCGCCCATCTGAAGCCAGGAGCCAGGAGCTTTGTCCGGGTCTCCCATGTGGGCACAGAGGCCCAAGGACTTGGGCCACCTTCTACTGCTTTCCCAGGCCATAGCAAGGAGCTGGATCAGAAGTGTAGCAGCCAGGTCCCGAACCGGCGCCCCTATGGGATACCTGTGCTGCAGGCCAGGGTGTTAACCCATGCACCACAGCACCGCCCCTCCCCACCCCCCTTTTTAAAGATTTACAACATTAAGCTTCAAAAGAAATCGTCAGCCTTAACTGGATACTTGCTAAATATGACAGTCTACAGAAATTCCAGTAGAAGACCTCCACATAATACTAAAAACAAACTAACAAATAAACAAACAAACTGAGGGATAGGTCTATAAAATTGGGGTATCCTTATGATGTCAAGTTTTTAATTCTCTTGGAAATGAAAATGTACAAAAGTAAGGGACTGCTTGCAACAGAAAATAAAGATATTATCCATGGACAAGTACACAGAAACATTCTTTCTAAAGTACAAATCCAAAACATAATGACCAACAGGAGGCATGGTGCAATTAATCATGGTGCATCAACTGGAAGAAATAGTGGGTGGCGGGTGCTGTGGAACAGGTGAGTAAGCAGCCACTCAGGAAGTCCATGTCCTATCCTGGAACACTGGTTCAAATCCTAGCTACTCTGCTTCCAACCCACCTCCCTGCTAATGTGACTGGGAAACAGTGCATGATGGCTTAAGCACTTGGTTCTCTGCCACCCATGAAGGTGATTTGCTTTGGCCTTGCCCAGCACATGTTGTTACTGGCATTTAGAGAAAGGACCAGCGGACAGAAGATCTCTCCCTCTCCCTCTCCCTCTCCCTCTCCCTCCCTCTCTCTCCCCCACCCTATCCCAGCTTTCAAATGAATACAGTTTTTTTTTAAAAAAAGTCCCTGAGACATTGAAATGTTATGTGTAAAAACTATGTATCAGCCGGCGCTGCGGCTCAATAGGCTAATCCTCCGCCTAGCGGCGCCGGCACACCGGGTTCTAGTCCCGGTCGGGGCGCCGGATTCTGTCCCGGTTGCCCCTCTTCCAGGCCAGCTCTCTGCTGTGGCCAGGGAGTGCAGTGGAGGATGGCCCAGGTGCTTGGGCCCTGCACCCCATGGGAGACCAGGAAAAGCACCTGGCTCCTGGCTCCTGCCATCGGATCAGCGCGGTGCGCCGGCTGCAGCGCGCCGGCCGCGGCGGCCATTGGAGGGTGAACCAACGGCAAAGGAAGACCTTTCTCTCTGTCTCTCTCTCTCACTGTCCACTCTGCCTGTCAAAAAAAAAAAAAAAAAAAAAAAAAAAAAAAAAAACTATGTATCATTTAAATGTCTGTTTATAAAACACTGCAGTTGAAAATAAAGCCATAAAATTATTTAAAGCCATAATTACCACCATGTAAAAAGATGTGTATCTCAATATATACTAAAACGGACCACAACGAAAATGACACTGTTTTAATGTGGAACATATGGATGGAATTTCATGCTTTTTAAACTTAATACTGTTTTAATAACTTTTCAAATAAAAAGTACAGAACAACTTCATAGAAAATGGCAGTAGGTCTAACAGGACTGACCTTACAAAGGGGGAGAAAAGTGGTGGATAGGATGAAAACATGTTAAAAACACTTCATAATGACTGAATATGCAAACGGACTTTTTGACTTGAACTCAGCAAAAAATTAAAAACTATTAAAATGAAGCAGTAACATAAATAACTTATTCATCCCCTATAGTTCCAAAGTCTTAACATTATCCAATATAAATCCCAGAGTGCAAAGTACAAAGCATTTTCTGAGATTCAAGGCAAACACTGCTGAATACAAAGGTCTCCTCAGAGTTCAAGGAAGTGTGTATTATGAGAAACTACCTATGGACTTCTAAATTATATTGCATGGAAATAAACTTATCTTTCAATTCCATTCTGCATGAACTTGTTGAAGTACTCTCAGACATGCTTTTGCAAATCATACAAAGAAGTGCTGAGAATGACCTTGAGAAAACAGGATACATCCTTCGTATGAGATACTACCATCTCCATTTCAAAACCATCAGCTGTTTCCTCTGGCATGCCCTGGGCTTTACAACATCACACAGCTGATGGGCCTGTGGTGCAGGGGGTTAAGCTGCTGCTCAGTATACCTGCTTGCATGCTGGAGTGCCCAGTTCAAGTCCCACCTACTCTGCTTCTGGTCCAGCTTCCTACTAATGTCCAATGTGAGAGGCAGAAAATGAAGGCTCAAGTCTTGAACCTCTGCGAACCATCTGGGATACCAAGATGGAGTTCTGGGCTTCAGGCTTCAGATTGGCCCAGTCCTTGCTGTTGCGTGCACTTGGGATGTGAACCAGCTGACAGAAAATCTCTGTCACTCTGCCTTTCAGTTGATGAAAATAAATAACTGAACATTTAAAAAAAATCACAAAACTAAGTTGTGTAAGTAAGGATATAACTTTTAATCACATCATGATTACAAATACGTATAGTAATCCAAGATGAAAATTACTACGTGTTTTAACATTATTAAAAGGTTAACACTTATTGTAGGATTCCCTAAATTACTGTATTATGACAGTCAAATTAATAACCCAAATTTAGAAGACCAGACAAAAATTTCCTGATAAAGTATAATACATAGAATTTGAAATAATTTACCATCAGAAAACTACAGCCAGGAGAAAAACTGACTGAGACAGTCTACTTGCTGTCCCTTACATCCCTTAAAAATACAGTGACTGACTACAAAGGGACAAAGGGGATGGGACAGGTATGTTTGTATCTTAACTTAGTGATAGCGGCAAAGCTGTATCTGTCCATCAACATTTGCAGAATGGAACACCTGTTCTGAGTAGATTTTACTGTGCGTGAATAATATTTCTAGAAACACATTTTTTAACACATACTCTCATTACTCACTACCTTTCCTTTCTCTGCCAGCCCAATGCCCATCTTCCAAATTTTATGCAGTGCCAGCTCTTTTGTCAAGTCTTCCCTGAAAATTCGAGAAGTATCGACTGTTCCCTTACCTGTGATCCCAGAGCACCGTGTTTCTAACGGTAGTGTGTTGATTATAATATTCTCATCTTTAATATCTGTCTTCCATGATAAATATGTGAGCTTCAGAAAGACAGGGAAGGCTCCCTACATCTTAAATCTTTTATTTATTTATTTATTTATTTTAGCATCTGGGATACTGGAAGCTTCAAACGCAAGTGGGCAGCACCCTGAGTGTTACTAGTGTCCCAGAGTTCTAACAGTTGTCAGAATGATGGTCTAAAGACAACTTCCAGGAGACAAACAGTACTGAATTCATACCTGACTCTGATAAAAACAAGCAACTGTATTTTTCTGAATCATGATGAGAGGGGAAAAAAAGTAGTGGTCACCCAAAACTTGTACACAAACATTATTGGGAAACTAATTAAATAACTCCCCGAAGTGCAACCTGACCAAGGCTTTAACAAGGTTACAGCGAACCACACCAATCATCTGGTTTGCAAGATTTCCTGCTGGACATCAACACCAACCACTCGTTAGACCCAAAACCACCTTGGGAAATAGCTGTGGCTAAGATTTACACAGACCAGTAATGGACTAAATTACTGGTTCAGCGGGAAAACAGGTCAGAAGCATATAGAACATGACAGAAAGTGGAAGGTCAATAAAAAGACTTGCATATCAGAATCCCTGCCCTACTCCTCAAAATCTAACTCCGCGTTTCACCATTCTGACACTGCTAGGAAACTTAAGAAAGGTCCAGCTTCTCCCTCCAAGCAACTTCTCAATGACTGTAAATGCGGAAGTGGTAACAATATCCTTGGGAAGATGACTGCGTCTTTCACATCTTTTAGACAGAAAGTGATCACACATTTCCTTCAAAAGTGACACAGGGCCAGCGCCGCGGCTCACTAGGCTAATCCTCCACCTTGCGGCGCTGGCACACCGGATTCTAGTCCCGGTCGGGGTGCCGGATTCTGTCCCGGTTGCCCCTCTTCCAGGCCAGCTCTCTGCTGTGGCCAGGGAGTGCAGTGGAGGATGACCCAAGTGCTTGGGTCCTGCACCCCATGGGAGACCAGGAGGAAGCACCTGGCTCCTGGCTTCAGATCAGCGTGGTGCGCCGGCCGCAGTGCGCCGGCCGTGGCGGCCATTGGAGGGTGAACCAACGGCAAAGGAAGACCTTTCTCTCTGTCTCTCTCACTGTCCACTCTGCCTGTCAAAAAAAAGTGACACAGTCTATGTAGACAAAGAATGTAGCCAACAAAACAATGCCTCTTTCTCTTCAATATGCACAAGAACACGCATTCTCCAGAGCAGAAAGGCAGTCACATAAAATACATACATGACAACATCTTGCATTCCTGCTACCCCCCCTATAAATACATTTCCAGGAAGCAGATGAGGGCACGCAGTAAATACTGAGTACAACATGTAGTGAAGATAAAATATTACCTCCACGATTTGCTAACATCAAAGACAGACTGTTTCACAAAGACACCTGTGTTCAAAGGGGTGAGCCTGTACCTGGCCAGTTTATGCTAGCGACCAACAGGTTTCAAACTGACTCTCCCATCCCCATTTTAACTGGACTCACTGCATGCCTTTAGTAGACTTATTTGTAAAAAATTTAAAGGTTTTTTTTTTTTCAAGTTTTGCAAAACTGCCACAGTAGATGATGAGGAACACTTATCACACACCTGGTTTCAAGTCCTGCTGTGCAAACAGCTTGGATGTCGTCACTGCTGTGATGCTGACAACGAGAGAAACAGAATAACCCGAGTATCACTGATGCTCTGTAGATCCAGAGGACCGCCCCTGGCAGGGTGCCACCTCGAAACCCAGACAAAGACAAAGCCAGGGAATTGCTCTGTCGCCACAGAGGCCCCTGGAGGGGCCCTGCAGGAGGACGGAGGTGAGCGTTCTGGGGAGCCCTGGTGGCCGCACAGGGATGGGCGTGCTGGGGTAGGAGCTTCTCAGCGGCTTGGTCACTGGGAAGAACCGTGAACTCTGCCCCCATGGCTTAGGGAAGAGAAAGGCAACCTTGGATGAGGTAAGCCCAGAGAATTCTCCACCACAAAGGCCGTTGCCGCAGGTAAAAAGTCTTTACCAGAACTTCACCTCATCTGAACACTGGCAGTACCAAGACTCCAGGTCCCTCTAGACTCCTGGCCTTGCACCAAGGAGGGAGAAAAGCTAGCGAACTGAAGGGGCTCACTGAGGCTGAATCCCAGGAGGACAGGACGGCGCCTCTCCCCAGCGCCCCGCCTGCCGGCCGACAGGGCTGCAGGGTGCTAACAGTGGACAGAGGACAGAGGGGTCCTCAGGAAGCCGAAGACAGAGGAGACACAATCACCAAGCACACTCACAGCACTGACAGCCCTGGCAAGGCACAGCAACAGAACACAGCCACACTCACCCCCAGACAGGTTAACGTACAGTCTGTCTACCTCGGGTCCCGCCATACATCACAGAAGGAATCCCACGGCTAAAAGACTAGAAGTCTGTAGAGGCGAAGCGGGCATGAGACCCAGTCTCAGATAGGATGCATTTTTTTTAGTAAGTCTCAGATGGACATCTAAAACAACCATGCTGGATATGCCGAGGAATCTGACGGGAAAACAGGCAATATGAGAGGACAGACGGAGCAAAGGCAGACAGAAAGCAGAATGAACACAAAATGCTAGAAATCCAAACAACACAGAGGCCTTCACAGGGCTCATCGGCAGTGGTGAGACGATCAAGGAAAGCACATAGCATGCAGGCAGGGGAGTAAACAGCTTCCCATGGGCAGTGGAAAAAAAATAAGAATTAGGCTTTTTTTTTTTTTAAAGCACCAGAACATCCAGGATGTAACACACGTGTAACTGAACTGCCCAAGGAGAAGACAAGGGAAGCCTAAGAAGTAGTGGAAGCACCAGTAGCTTTCTTTCTTAATTTTAAAGCAAAACAAGAAGCCATACACCCAGGAGGTTCAGGGACACTGAGCAGGCTAAAAACCAACTAATTTACATCCAGTGCTGTGTCATCTTCAAAATACAGAAAAAGAGAGTATCTTGCAGAGTTCTCACTGGTACAAAACGTCTTCCATAAAGGAGAAAAGGCTCAGAATCACAGCATACGCCATGGCAGAAACCATGTACTCAAAACAAGAATGGAGTGAGTTATTTGGTGCTGAAAGAAGAAACCACCAAGAAGAAAGAGTAGTGATTTGCCATACCACATATTAAGATACACCACACTGTAATAAAATGGTATTTATGCAAGAACAAACACACTAATGGAGCAGGAGACAGCTCAGAGACAGACACACATATGTACAGCAACTTACTGCATGCTAGAGAAAACACCGCATTAGTCCATGTGAAGGGCACACTGTTTATCAGCTTGGTGGTCCTCAAACTGTAGCACCAGATTCACAGGGAGATTTTGTTACAACAGACTGGCCCCCAAGTTCAGAGTTTTGGGCTCAGTAGGTCAGCAGTAGTTGTACAGAACGTACATTTCTAGCCAGCTCCCAGGAGACGCGGGTGCATTATGGAAGCTACTGCTCCAAGGACCACTCTCTGAGAGGCCCAGGGGAGCTCAGCTGAGTCACGGAGGTGCCAGCCCAGCCCAGCAGGCAGCAATGGCCAAGATCAAAGTAACACGGAAGTACTGGATCACATACTGCTGCAGAGTGAGGAACCTGACAAAGCACGACTGCTCCCCATGGAAGAGCACCTATGTGCAGGGTCAGGCGGGTCAGCACAGATACAGGAGTCGTCTCACAGCTGCGGCGAGAGGAGTGCAAAGTGCTGAGATCCCAGTCAGAGAAGGAAAAGGGCTCTACGGTGTTTCCTTCCTGCAGTGAGGAAGCAACGCAGGCACCCGGAGAACAGCTCAGCCAAAGGCCTCAGATGCAAAGTCCTGGAAGGCAGTTGTCAGGGCCAGGAACAGACAACCAGGAAGAGCACGGCCAGCCAGCAGGTGGTGAGCTCCCTTCAGAGACTACTCGCACTGGTTGGCACTGCAGGCTGAGATGGGGAGAGAGAAAAACTTCCTCGTGACGCCTGCCAGACGAAGTCTCTGCAAGATTTTATGTCGCAATGGGGAATGTCACACACAGGGGCTATCCAGGCTCCTCAAGTACTAGGGTCTGATGGAGTAACTGTGAAGGGACGTTGGATCTCAGCTCACATCATATACAAACTCCTCAAATTTAGCTATGGGGACGAAATGCCACAATATGAAAGGTAAATTTATAGTTTATAGAAAAAAAATGTAAAACTAAATCTTTGGCTGTACGGTAGGAAAGAAATTCTTAAGACAGTACAAACCACAGGGTAAAAATGGGTAAATTAGATTACATCACAATTAGATATTTAGAAAAAGTTAGTATGCACATCTCACACATTAAGAAATTCATTTTATCTGAAACCTTTTAGGGATTAATATTTACATTCATAAAGAAATAAATATTGGCAAGAAAACTGGATGAATGTCAAAGGGATAAAAGGCTTAACAAATACCTAAGTGGATCTCAGAAGATTACAAGTTAATGGGAAAAGGTAGGAGACAGAGTGAGTTCTACATATAAAATGGTTTTGTGAAATAAACATTCCTGTACACAAAACACCTCACGGTTGGGAAGAACACATTCCAATAAGGACATGCGTCAGATACTTTAAGATGGTATCAGGAATCACAGGGAAAACACTGGAAGCAGGGGATGAACATAAAAATCAGAAACATACATACATACGGAAGCCTGGACACCAAACTTGGAAAGAGACTTGTGTAAGACCAAACAGAGAATACAGACTAACACCAACTAAAAGAAAAACCAGAAAGACCAGAGGATGTTCTGTGAACACAGGCATATGAACAGGCCTGAGAGACGATACAGGACATGCAGGAAACTCCTACTCCTGCAACCTTAAGACAGCTGCGACATATCGTAAATGGACAGGATATGGATCCCTAAGTATGGGGAAACAGTGAAGACCCTACAGCAGGCTCGCACAGCAAGCAGATCAGGGCCCTCTCCCTTGGGAAGGAGAACAAAAGCACAGCTTCACCCTCGATTGCCAATCACAGTCCACATCAACAGGCATGTCTTAAACATGCTAACCGCAGCCCACGGGAGCATCTGTGGCAAGCTCTGCCCAAGTTTTTTGGTGTCCATCGAACTGCACAGGTACAAAACCATGTTCAGCATTTCTCAGGTAAGGCCAGACAACTCCAGGGCCAACAGGATTGGAATTTCTGGCCCAACACCGGGTCATGGAGATCCTGGCTGTTGCCTCTCCTTGGCCCTATAGCTTCCATCCTGTTACTGCTTCTGGGTGGCCCCCGTGTCTTCCAAGTCCTCGTCGGTTCCGTGTGACAGAATGTAAATCATCCATCTCCAGAAGGTCATGAGGCAGGGTCTCCAGGCTATCTCACTGGACCACACCCTTTTCTCAACCACCTCCAAACACCACAGGGCAGACAGTGAGAGAAGAATGTCCATCACCAGTTCCACGGCCATATACTAGCCTGAAGATACTACAGAAGACAGACCTTCAACTCCCGTAAGATCACGGTTTACTGCTCTTCAGAACTGGCTGTTAGGTGAAAAGGTAAACGTTAGCCTATGTGTGTGATGGGCTGTAGAACAAAAATGGGCATTTTCCTGTGGCTGAATGAGTGAAGAAATGTGGAAGCAGGCCCAGGAAGCAGAATAGCATGTGCACATCAAAAGCCTTGCCACTCGCCAATTATTCACTGTTCATTATTAGTTGGGCCCACCCCTCTCCTGGGGGCAGCTTAGGGGATCTCTCTCACCCTGCCCCAGGGGGCTATTAGGTCCAGTACCACTGTGCCTATCAAGTCCTGAGAGGAATGTCTTGAATTCCATGTCTGGAAAAGCCTGCACCCAGCAATATCCTACGTGTGTGTGTGTGTGTGTGTGTGTGTGTGGTGTGTGTCTGTGTAGGGACTGTATGCCCACAACGATACCTATGAAAACCCAAGTCTGAATGCAGATTGGGCTCTCAACTCTTTCTTGAGACGCCTGTCTCGTCTGTCAATAGAATTCTCTTCATTAAACTTGGCAACCTCACTGATCGCTCTGTTTCACATCAGAAATTCTTTCCTTGTGTGAAGACAAGAACCTCAGACCAGCCGTCTCCTGTGACAATTTTACCAATAAATGACAATATTTTCTTAGCATTTAATGCTGCAGACACTGTTGACTTCACCCAATTTTTCCCTTTAGAAAGATTATATTTTTCAGAATTCTGATGGTTTTATTATGCATTTGTTGTTTCTTTTATTTCATGCCCCTGTTTCTCCTGCTTTTTAAAATTCTGCATTCAGCTGTATTTATTTGAAAGGCAGACAGACAGATCTTCCATCTGCTGGTTCATTCCCCAAATGCTTCTAAGAGCCAGCCAAAAACCAGGAGCACAGGACACATTGCAATCTATCAAGTAACTGGAAGGGACTACCTGCCCCATCATCTGCTGCTTCCCAGGGCTCATGGCATGAGGTCAACACACACATTGTACTGCAATGACTGATCCTCAACCGAAAAGCCAAGTGTGATCCAACCCCTGCACTATACCGCAAACAGCTGTGTGACACGCAAGACTGGCACTGCAGCACCTGTTCTTAGTCATAATTAAACCTAGATAGGACGTGTTCAGCTTCAAAAGTCAAACAATGAAATGAAATCATTCCTTTAAAGGTTGGAAGTCTTCTTATTTTTTCAACAATTAAGGACACATTCACACTAATATGTGGATCTTACTAGGCATCAATACACAAGCGTTTCCTCCTTCCCCTAAACAACACGAGAACTTTTTAACATTTTTGTGAGCCAGCCTTTCAGAATTACTTCTTATTTTCACCAATTACTATATATCTCAACTTTTAAAACTTTGACAGATTCCAAGATGCATATACTTATGTGATAAATTCGAGGTTTAAAAAAATATGTATTTGGGACAGGTGTTTGGCACTGTGGTAAAGATGCCTGCATCCCCTACAGAAGGAAATGCTTCCACCCTCTGCCTCCAGATTCTGGCTCACTGAACACTGTGAGGCGGCAGGTGATAGCTCGCACAGATGGGTCCCTGACACCCATATGTGAGACCCAAGTGTGAGACCCATATGGAGTCAAGCTCTGGCATTGGCCTGGCCCAGCCCTATTATTTGGGGAAATAAGACACCAGGCAGAAAATCAGTGTAGGAGGGCCTCTCTCTTTCTGTGTGTGTGTATCTGCTTTAAAATAAATGAAAATACATAGCTTTGTCAAGTATGGACCTGGTTGATAGTATAAAAGATTTAGACAAAGACGAGTGAGTCCTCAACTACTTAAGGAATGCTCACGGCTATCCACAAATGACCCCAACATTTCAGTGATTAAGACATAAGTTTTTTCTCATTCAGGAAATGAAATGAATGACAGGTTCTCTCCCTGTGGCAATTCACAGATGCAGTCATCCAGTGTCTGCTCTCAGAACATAGAAGTATACCAGAAATTAATACCAGAAATTAATAACAGGGAGATAGCTGGGAAATCCAATAATACTTAGAGATTAAACTACAGAGTCACAGCAAATATATACGTCAAGGAAAACAATCTTAAGAGAAATCTTATACTATTTTGAACTAAATGAAACACAACTCAAATTTGTGGGATGCAGACAAAGCAGCGCTTGGAGGAATATTCAGAGTACTGAATGTATATATTACAAAAGAACAAAGGCTAAAAATCAATCTAAAACATTCATTATAAGGAATGATAGAAAACAACAACAACAACAAAACTCTGACTAAAACAAGTAGAGGCCAGGATAGTGGTGCAGCAAGTTAAGCTACCACCTGAGACTCCAGCATCCCGAATCAGAATGCTGGTTTTAATTACTGCTCCACTTACAATTCAGATTCCTGTTAATGCACTCAGGAAGATGGTCCAAGTGCCTGGATCCCTGCTATTCACATGGGAGAAAGGGAAGGGAAGGGACCCATATGGGTCCGAGTCCTGGCTGTTCCACTCCTGATCCAGCTGCATCCATGATAATGTGTATCAGAGAGCAGCAGATGATGGCCCACATACTTAAGTCCCTGCCACTCATCTGGGAGACCAGGACGGAGATCCAGGTTCCTGGATTTAGCCTGGCCCATCCCCGGTCACTGCAGCCATCTAGGCAGTGAACAGTGGATGGAAGATGATTCATTCTGTCTGTCTGTCTCTCTGTCTCTGTCCTCTAGAACCCCTCCTCCCCTGTTGCCCTTTTTAGATCTCTACCTTTCAAACAAATAATTCTTTTAAAAAAAATTGCAGCTTATGGTTAGGCAAAGATTTGTTAAACACAGCATTAAAAGCATGGCCTGTAAAAGAAAAAGAATAATAAATTTGAATCATCTAAATTAGATTTTATTTGTCTAAAGATATCAGGAAAGTGAAAAGGAAGATAAAAACTATGATAAAATATCCATAGTGCATGTATCTGGCAAAGGACTTACATCTGGGATTTATAAAAACTTTTCCAACTAAGAAGACATTATGAACACAAACAACATAATAAAATGAGCAAATGATTTGAATATACATACACTTCACAGAAGAAAATACAAAAATGGCCAGGAAGCACCAAAGCCATTCAGATAAATGGAAAGAGAGAAGAAAAACCATCCACCATGGCTAAATTGAGTAATATACCAATACCCAAGCAATAGCAAGTAGAGGGAGATTCTCACAGGCTAGCAGTGAGAATGTAAAATACTGCCAACTCGGGAATACAGTTTGACAGCCATTGATCAACTTATGCCACTTCTCAACCTACTTACCATATGATCCAGCAATTCCATATTAAAACACTCATATGCAAAATTTTTAAAATATGTCCCCACACAGCTTTTATAAAAACATTCACAGCAGCCTCAAACTTTGACACTTAAATATTTAGTAATAACTGAATGAATAAAAAACACTGTATATCTGTGCAACAGAATACTATAGAGCAATCGAAAGGTATAAATTGTTCCTCTCAATAATACATGTGTTTAATTTTTGGACACCATAACCCAAACATTATTAGGTTTGGGGATACAACAGAAAACAGAATTTTAAAAACATCTAGTTGTCACGGAGTTTATATTGTAGTACTTCATTCAAAAAAATACTTGAAACTCTTAATGAAAGATATCAGAAGTTAAACATGCAGAAACAGAGGACATCATGTGGACTGAGATAACCCAAATACAAAAACACAAATACAGCATGTTCTCCCTTGTATGTGGGAGCTAAAATTTATTTAAAATATCAAAAAAAAAAAAAAAAGTGAAAAAGAAATGCCTGTATCAGTTTTGCTGTGAACGCAGTTTTGTCACACTTTGTTTTAAATCGTGGTCAAATTGATAGGAATTACACACTGCAGATTTAATGATTTTAAATGAGTGGGGCTGGCGCTGTGGTAAAGTAGGCTAAGTCTCTGCCTGCAGTGCTGGCATCCCATATGGGCACTGGTTGCTGTCCCGGCTGCTGGTCTTCTGATCCCGCTCTCTGCTATGGCCTGGGAAAGCAGTAGAGGATGGCCCAAGTGCTTGGGACCCCGTACTGGTATGGGAGACCCAGGAGAAGCTCCTGGCTTCAGAATGGCTCAGCTCCAGCCATTATGGCCATTTGGGGAATAAACCAGCAGATGGAAGACCTACCTTTCTGCCTCTCCCTCTCTCTGTAACTCTACCTTTCAAATAAACAAAATCTTTAAAAAAAAATTTATATGAGTGAAACTGAACATCGTCTCTGTTCTTTATTGTTTATAACCCTTGCATATTTTCCTACTGGACAATGACCTTTTAAATTTTAATTTGTTGAATTCATTATTTAGTAGCAACATTAAGCATTCACTATAAGGTAAATCTAAAATGTTATCTCAAAAATATGTAAAATATTAAGTTAAAAAATGTATGTTATTGGCTGGCGCCGCGGCTCAATAGGTTAATCCTCCACCTGTGGCACTGGCACACTGGGTTCTAGTCCCGGTCGGGGCGCCGGATTCTGTCCCGGTTGCCCCTCTTCCAGCCCTGCTCTCTGCTGTGGCCCGGGAGTGCGGTGGAGGGTGGCCCAAGTGCTTGGGCCCTGCACCCCATGGGAGACCAGGAGAAGCACCTGGCTCCTGCCTTCGGATCAGCGCGGTGCGCCGGCCGCAGCGGCCATTGGAGGGTGAACCAACGGCAAAGGAAGACCTTTCTCTCTGTCTCTCTCTCTCACTATCCACTCTGTCTGTCAAAAAAAAAAAAAAAAAATGTATGCTATTGAGGCTGGTGCTTTGGCTTAGTAAGCTAAACCTCTGCCTGTAGTACCAGCATCCCATACGGACACTGGTTTAAGTCCCAGCTGCTTCTCTACCAATCCAGATCCTTGCCAATGTTTCTGAGAAAATAAGAGAAGATGGCTCAAGTCCTTGAACCTCTGCACCTGTGTAGGAGACCTGGAAGAAGCTCTTGGCTCCTGGCTTTGGACTGGCTGAGCGCCGGCCATTGCAGCCATTTGGGGTATGAACCAGCAGATCGAAGACCTTTCTCTCTGTCTCTCCCTTTCTCTGTCTGTAACTCCACCTTTCAAATATTAAAAAAAAAAAAAAAAGGATATTACTGCCATTGGCTACTTATTGCAAAGCACTGTAAGAAAAAGTTCCATTCTTTTTTTTTTTTCAATTAAAAAGCTTAAGGGCAATAGAATAATACAGTTTATTATGTTTGGGCAGCATTTCATCTCTATCAATAATACTTACTAGATTATATTAACAGCATATTATACATATCCTTCATATATCCTTCATAGAAATTTAGATTTTACATGTACTGATAGAAATGCACTGACCTAAACTTGATGACAACTACCAAACTCATAAATAATACTTAAAATTACATTTAGATCCATATATATACACACCATCTTCCAGACATACATATATACTCCAAAATGTTTACTTAGTGACTAAAGATTAATCTCTACCCATTATTTCCTCCTTGGGACTCCAATCTTTCAGTTTTTTGAAACTAATCAATCTTTCTAGACTGTCTCTACTCCTTAAGTATCTGAATGAGCACCACCTGTCGGCCAAAACACACATAAAACGTACACGTTTCCTCAAAGTCCCTGGCCCACAGTGCTCTCACGACATTCTTCTCGCCTGAGCTTCTCAAAGACATGCCTTGTGCTTCTATTTTTCATTTCTCGATGACTTCTCATTCAGTAATTTACACTGTTCCTCTGTCATTCCACTGAAACTGCTCTTGCTGGTTACACTTCCTGATGATTCTTTTCATTTCTGTGGTATCCACCCCAATAGCTCCTTTTTCTTCTCCAATTTCATCAACTTGGGCCTTTGTCATCATATATATATGAGATATATATATAATGTGTGTATATGTATATATGTATGTGTACATATATATACACATAATATATATACACACACACACATATTATATATATATACACACACACACACACCTTTTTTTGGTCAGTTTGGTTAATGTATATCAACTTCATTTTTTTAAAAAAAGCAGCTCCTGATTTCACTGATTGTATATATTGTGCTTTGTGGTTTCATTTTTGCTTTTTCTACTCTAATTTGAATTATTTCTTTCCTCCTAGAAATTTTCAGTTTGGTTTGTTCTTGTTTTTCTAGTTTCTTGAGATGCATTGTTAGACCATTTATTTGATGCCTTTCCAACCTCTTGATATACGCACTGATTGCTATCAACCTCCCTGTCAACAGTGCTTTTGCTGAATCCCCTGTTTTTTTTAAGATTGATTATATTTATTTGAAAGACAGAGTTACAGAGAGAGGTCTTCCATCTGCTGGTTCACTCCCCAGATGGACACAATGGCAGGAGCTGTGGCAATTTGAAGCCAAGAGCTTTTTCTGGGTCTCCCACGTGGGTGCAGGGGCCCAAGGACTTGGCCATCTTCTACTGCTTTCCCAGGCCACAGCAGAGAGCTGGATTGGAAGAGGAGCAGCTGGGACTAGAACTGGCACCCATAAGGGATGCCGGTGCTTCAGGCCAGGGCTTTAACCCACTGTACTACAGCACTGGCCCCATCCCATAAGTTTTGATATGTGATATTATTATCTTCATTCATTTCTAGAACTTTTTTTTATTTCTCTTTTGATTTTTTGTTCATTTAGGAGCATGTTGTTCATTTTCCGTGTATTTGCATATTTTCAAGTGTTTATTAAGTTCTTAACTTCCAGGTTCATTACATTGTGGAATTCCCTGTTAATGGGCTTAGAAAAGAAGAAGAAAGATGGCTCAAATACTGGGGCCCCAACACCCATTTGGGAGACCCGAAAGAAGCTCCTGGCTCCTGGCTTCAGACCAGCCCAGCTCTAGCCATTGTGTCCATTTGGGGAGTGAATTAGCAGATTGAAGACGTTTCTCTCTGTCTCTACCTCTCTGTCTGGAACCCTGCCTCTCAAATAAATAAATAAAATTCTGAAAACGAAATACTACCTAATCGCATCCAACAACACATTAGAAAGATCATTTAACCAGACCAAGTGAGATTTACCCCAGGTATGCAGGGATGGTTCAATATATGTAAATTAATTAATATGAAATATCATATTAAAAAACTGAATAAAAACCATAGAATTATGTCAATAATATAAATGCATTTTACTACATGCATTAAATAATTTACATTCCTTTACTGATATAAAATGCATTTGATAAAATACATCCTTTCATGATTAAAAAGCATCTTAAGCAAATTGGGTATAGAAGGAACATTCCTCAACACAATCAAGGCAACATAAGACAAACACACAGCCAACATCATACTGAAGGGGAAAAGTTGGAAGCATTTACACTAAGATCCAGAACCAAACAATAATGCCCACTTTCACCTCTGCTATTCAATGTAGTTCTGTAAGCTATAGCCAGAGCCGTTAGGCAAGACAAATAAATCAAAGGGATACAAATAGAATGGAGGAAGTTAAATATTCCCTGTTTGTAGATGATATGATCCTACATAAAGGGGAAACAAAACATTCCACACTGAGAGACTGTAGAACTCATAACAGAGTTCGGTAAAGTTGCAGGATATAAACCAAAACACAAAAATCAATAGCTTTGGTATACACAAACAATGCTGTGGCTCAGAAGGCACTTGTTAGATCACTACCATTCACAGTAATAAAATAAATTTAAGTAACAACCTGAGATCTCTACAATGTTAATTATAAAACATTAAAAAAAGAGATGACATACAAAAACTAGAAAAATCTTCAATGTTCATAGATTGAAAAAATAAATACCAAAATGTCCATACTACCCAAGCAATTTTTAGATTCAATGTAATTCCTATCAAAATATCAAGTACATTCTTCACAGATCTAGAAAAAGCTATACTAAAATTCATATGGAAACACAGGAGACACCAATTAGCTAAATAAATCTTAAACAAGAAAAACAAAACTAGAGGCATCTCAATATCAGACTTCAAGACATTCTTTTTTTTTTTTTTTTGGACAGGCAGAGTTAGTGAGAGAGAGAGAGACAGAGAGAAAGGCCTTCCTTCCATTAGTTCACTCCCCAAATGGCTGCCACGGCCGGCGCGCTGCACTGATCCGAAGCCAGGAGCCAGGTGCTTCCTCCTGGTCTCCCATGCGGGTGCAGTGCCCAAGCACTTGGGCCATCCTCCACTGCCTTCCTGAGCCACAGCAGAGAGCTGGACTGGAAGAGAAGAGAGCGGGACAGAACCCGGTGCCCCAACCAGGGCTAGAACCCAGGGTGCTGGCACCATAGACAGAGGATTAGCCAAGTGAGCCACGGCACTGGCCGACTTCAAGACATCCTACGGGGCTGTTATGATCAAAACAGCCATATACTGGCACAAACAAAGGGCATGTAAACCAATGGAACAGAATAGAAAACATAGAAAGAACTCCATGCAGCTAAAACCAAATAATCTGACAAACAAGCTAAAATCAACCCCTGGAGCAAGGCCAGTCTCTTCAACAAATGGTGGTGGGGAAATTGGATCTACACATAAAGAAGTATGAAATGAAATCCCACCTTACACCTATAGAAAAATAAACTCGCAATGAATCAACAATCTAAATCTACGTCCAGATACCATCAAAATACTAAAAGAGAACACTTAGGAAACTCTGCAAGACAGTGGCACAGGCAAAGACTTATTGGAAAAGACCACCAAAGCACATGCAATAAAGTAAAATACAGAAAAATGCAAATACATCAAGCTAAGAAGCTTCTGCATTCAACAGAATGAAGAGGCAATCAGTAGAATGGGAGAAAATATTTGTAAAAGATTCAACGATAAAGAATCAATATCCAGAATCTGCAAAGAGCTCCAGAAACTCAACAACAACAAAACAAAACATCTAGTTAAGAAATGGATAAAGGACTTGAACAGGCATTTTTGAAATAATGCAGTACAAATGGTTAGGAGACACATAAAAAAATGCTCAAAATCACTTGCCATCAGAGAAATGCAAATCAAAACTACAATGAGGTTTCACTAAGAATGGCTATCATTCAACAGTCAAAAAATAATAAATGCTGGTGAGGATGTATGAAAAAGGCATCTTAATATACTGTTCATGGGAATGTAAACTAGTACAAGTATGGAAATTTCTCATAAATCTGGAAAGATATTCCCTATGACCCAGACATCCCACTCCTGGAAATTTACCCACATGAAATGGAGTCAGCACATGAAAGAGCTGCTTGTAACCCCATGTTTACTGCAGCTCAATTCACAACAGCTAAGACACAGGATTAACACAGAAGACTACTGGCTGCCGAATGAATAAAGAAAATGTGGTGTGTACACTATGGAATACTACTCAGCCATAATAGAGTGAAATCCAGTCTTCTTCACAAAATGGATACAAGTGTAAACCATTACACTTAGTTAAATAAGCCAGTTCCAAAAAGACAAATATGTTTTCTCTGATATGTGGTAGTTAATACAGAATATAAAAAAATAGGAATAACACAGTCATCTTGTGATTTGATTGTTTTTAGCCCTTGTTTGCACTCAGTGGAACTGTAGTCTTCCTGATTTTTACTTGCTGAAAGTTAGGATTAGTGGTACACCAAGTCTGAGATTACAAAGTGGAGTGAAATTATGTATTTTAAACAATTAAAGCAAAAACAAAAGGAAGAGAGGAGAGGGAAGGAAAAATGCTTATGTTCTTTGAATTATATGTATGAAATACACGAAATCTGTTCTCTTTACAGTAGTAACAATTTTAAAAGATTACACTTCTTTTATGCCATATGCAACAATCATTTACGAGTCTAACTTGTTTATTCTGCATTTTTAAGGTTTAGTATATTTTCTTTTAATTTGTATTGATTAGTTTTCATTTTATTTGAAAGACATAGATACAAGAGACAGGGAGACAGAGACAAACAGAAAGATTGTCCATGCACTGGTCCTTTCTCCAAATGCTCTCGATAACCAGTACTGCAATCAATCACAAGACACAATATAAACTTACAAGAATCAGTCTTTGTTCTACAGAGATTACAACACCTGAGTCCTGGCTCTGATTCCAGTTGGTCAAGAATATGAAAAAAGACAGTAAGGCAGCCAGTAAGATGCAAATCTGATGTTACTTAAGGCTCCCAAAAACTCAGTAAGGGAAGAATAGCTTGTGTATCCAGTGTATAGATGAGAAAAAGGAGGCACAGAAAGGTTAAGAGACTTAGCCCAATTAACATGGTTAAAAACAAAACTGGGGGTAAACTCACAAGGTTTGACTCCTGAACATACGAGTCTATGTACTCTATTTTTCCTTTACTACTTAATTTTAAAGAGAGATGTCTTATACAAATTTAGTTATTTATTTGAAAGGCAGAGTCACAGAGATAGAGAAGGAGAGACAGAAAGAAGGACAGAGGGAGGGAAGGAGGAAGAGAGAGAAAGACAGAGAGAGAGAGATCTTCCATCCACTGGTACACCCCCAAATGCCTACAATAGCCATGGCTGGGCCAGGCCAAAGCCAGGGCCCAGAAGATTTCTGCCTGTCTGCCACGTGAGTGGCACTTGGGCCATCCTCCGCTGCTTTCCCAGACACATTAGCAGGGAGCTGGATTGGAAATGGAGCAGTCTTGACTTGAATCAGTACCCACATGGGAGGCCAGCACCTCAGGCAAGGGCCTAACCCACTGTCAACAGCACCAGCCTCTAAGCTTTGCTTTCTAAACAGCATTGCATCAAAAGCTACAGTACTGCTGTGATCTTACAAATGTTTCCCTGATTCTGAGTGCTTGTCATCAGATATTTTAAAGTCAACAGGGAATATTATTCCATTTATTTAAATAACTTTTAATTTCCTTTACCAATACTTTACAGTTGTCAGTAAACAAGTTTTTTTTTAATTTATAATCATCTTTGTTAAATTTATTCCCAGGGATTTTTTTTACATGCTATTATAAATGGTATTGATTTCTTAACTTCTAGTCCAATTATCCATTGCTGCTGGTACACATATACCCAAGTTATTTTGTAAATTCAACATTTACCCTGCAACTTGGTTGAATCTATTTTAATATCTCTGTTTTTGGCTGATTTTGACAGGCATTATACACAAAAAAGACAAGATCAGCAATTGAAAGCCCAGGAAAAAGACAACTTACAAGCATCAAATCAGAAGCAAGAGTAAAGTTTAAGAAAGTAGCTCCTTGTGTGGACAACCATTTCTCAACCTCAACTTGGGTAAGATACAAGGGAGAAGGCTTCCAGCAACAAAGATCAACCACGCTCTGCCTTACGAGCACTACTAAACCACGCGGTGTGAGTCACACACTCTGTTAGAAACCCCAAGGATTCTAGTGTCTCCAAGCAAAGACCCCACAAAGCTGTAGCTGCCTGGGACACTTCATGTGGACTAGATAGCCAGAGGAACAGAGGCCACATGGCTTCCCGCCCCCTCCCTCTCCCAGGTTTGATGGAATTAAGTCATCCACAAATGAGAAGACAGATGCAGATAAGCAACTATTAGAAAAACACAGGAAAATGTCAAATGAGGAAGGAGGTCTCCAAAACAACTGTGAGTGTGCCTGTGACCAACAGGTAGCTAGGAAGCCAGCAGAACCACTCCACTGAGCTCACAGCACGTGCCACCTACAAGGACCTGGAGCCCTCGATTTTCTACAGACAGGAAGCAGGCTGAGAAATGGTCTCATCTCCTGTTCCTATTACCTGTAAGCAACAAATAGCCTAGAAACATAAAACCTTATGGAACAATGGAGTAGGGATCCAGTCCTGAAACCCAAAAGATAAGCAGGGAAAATCAAAGAGCAACCCCCACCCCAGGAAAGACTTCCATTTCCTCCGTCAGTGGTTCAGCCTTCCACCTGGTGTGTTCCCCTCTGCCTCACCACTGCACACCAGACACGGCAGGGGCGCACGACTCTGACTTTAGTTTCTACTTCTCCAGGACAGAAGTGGCCTGACAGCACAGAGATGGCAGCGCATGAGTCCACATCAGGGACGATCCCGGACTCTTGAGTGTGACTCCACGGCTGCACACACTTCCAGATTTTCCCCGTGGAGACGGCAGGTGTAAACTTCTCCGTGAGATGGAGACGTCAAATATGTGGTGCTCAAAGAGCAGAGCATGCACGTTCGTGCTGCTCTCCAACCATTCCCTGGTTCTGCCCTTTCAGGTTCTGGCAGGAGCTCACCAGGCGCCCCCATTATTTGAGCTGACCATGTCGATACAGAGCAGCACTCAGAGAGTCATTTCTAAGCCAAAGGATTTCATCTCTGAAATGAAACCTAAGAGACATCTCTGACGTGCTGTAGAAATAACAGGAAACATTCCACACAGCACTGACACTCTGAGTATATATCCCAGGGTGAGAACAAGAGCTCGAGCCCCAGATCAACCTTTGATTTACAAAAAAGTCTTTAAAAGTCTTTAAAAATTTCACAGAAAATCAATTAAGTCTATTCAGGTGCAAAAAAAATTTTTGAACCCATGCACAGTTTTTCTTAATACACATTTTCATAATTGTTTTGGAGACCCTCTTGTATGCGGCATGAATAAAATAGAAAGAAACTTCAGTGGCTGAAGCCAGAGGGCTTGAAGAAGAACCCAGCCCACCCAGGCCAACAAGACCTTATGCAGATTCACTGTTCTGTGACCTTTAATTCTTCTCTGTGATTTTTGCCATTCATTCATAAAGTTACATAGTTCATATGTGTGACAGCCTAGCATTTAAGTATCCTAAATAGTTTATTACATCAAATTCATAAAATTCTCTATGTATTGCCTCTTCCAAGACATTTACTGGGGCCAGAGCTACAGCATAGTGGGAGAAGTCTCTGCCTGCAACACTAGAATCCCATATGGGCACCAGTTCATGTCCCAGCTGCTCCTCTTCCAGTCCAGCTCTCTGGTATGGTGTGGGAAAGCAGTAAAGGACAGCCCAAGTGCTTGGGCCCCTGCACTCCACGTGGGAGACCCCAAAGAAGCTCCTGGCTCCTGATCGACTCAGCTCTGGCTGTTGTAGCCATCTGGGGAATGAAGCAGCGAATGGAAGACCTTTCTCTCTCTGTCTCTCCCTCTCTCGATTTGTAACTCTACCTCCAAAATAAATAAAATCTTTAAAAAAGAAAAAAGACATCAAAGGTATTTATTAAAAGGACATTTAAAAATTTAACCATACTAATCCCAATCGTGATGGCAAGGTAGTGTATTTATAAATCTCCACTTAAATTCTTTCTTAATTTTGTTCCCTAATTCTTTTTTTTAATTATTTTATTTCAAAGAGTTACAGAGAGAGGTAGAGCTAGAGATAGAAAGGTTTTCCATTCCACTGGTTCACGCCCCAAAATGACTACAACGGCCAGAGCTGAGCTGATCCAAAGCCAGGAGCCAGGAGCTTCTTCCGGGTTTCCCACATAGATACAGCAGTACAAGGACTCGGGCCATCTTCTACTGCTTTCCCAGGCCAGAGCAGAGAGCTGGATCGGAAGTGGAGCAGCTGGGACTTGAACCAGTGCTTTAACCCACTGCGCCACAGCGCTAGCTGCTGTTCCCTAATTTAGTGAATTTCTTGCCATCCAATAAGAGGTCATTTAAATAATGTTTTAATTTTTACCTTCCAAGTTTTATATTATTTTAAAGTGTTATACGGAACTTCTTGCATATGTTATTTATATAGAGTTGACAAGGCCATAAATTCCCTTCACATGATTGCTCCATGTAAAAAGGCTGGGGACCGACGTTGTGTCGTACCAAGGGGAGCCACTGCCTGCGCCATTGGCATCCTGTACTGGAGCTGGTCCAGGGCCCGCTGTCCCACTTCTGATCCAGCTCCCTGCTCATGCGCCTGGGAAAGCAGCAGAAGATGGCCCAAGTGTTTTAGCCTCTGTACTCATGTAGGAGACCTGCAAGAAGCTCCTGGTGTCCGGCTTTGGCTTGGCCCAGCCCTGGCCTATGAGGCCATCTGGGGAGTGAACCAACAGATGGGAGACATCTCTTTCCCTCTAACTCCACCTTTCAAATAAACAAATCAATCTTTGGGAAAAAAAAAAAAGGTGAATATGTAAGCCTTTTCAGACATTCAATCAAGAAAAGAAAAAAAAAAAGTCAACAGAAAATTCAACAAGAAACCAGTATCTACATGGAGTGAAAGTAACTCAAACATGAAGACTTTAAAAACTGACGTGATATTCAGAAATCTTTTGTCATGGGAACTCACTCCCACGCTGCAATGCAGTCATACTTACCTCTGTGCTTCTGTTCTTTCATGGATGGATGTTACTGTAAGCCGGAAATTAACATAAGAATAATGATTAAGTTGAGCGAGACCAACTTTCAAGTATTTTCAGCCCTTCGTTCTATTTTGAGTCTATCATAAAATTCTCAAACTTTGGGTTTACATAAGCACATTTTTTTCCTCCAAAATACACCAAGGAAAGTAAATGGCATGAAACTGAATCAACAGTTATAAAGCTCTCAGGGGAGGGGAGCCAGAGGAACAGTATAAATGCATAATAGATGTGTTCTTGTGTTACCTGGGCATTCAGCAACTCCTCACACCTGTGTGCTTGCTTCTCAATGGCGGAAATGTACTGTTTTTCAATAGCTTCCACTTGTTGCTTAACTGAAGACTGCAGCAGCGCCTAAAAACAAGCAAAGAAGTCACTTGGACCACAGCCAGCGCGTGGGGACTGCTGTTGGCAGCAGGCTGTTTTGCCGGTGGTGTGCCTGTGAAAGGCAGCACTCTCGTGCGTGACAGAACACCCCGCTGTGCACAGCGAAGCACCTTCATCTACAGAGCTGCTGGACACTCCCAGCGGCCGCCTTGCCGACTGCCAATATTTCAGCGTTTCTGGCTCCGATGCTCGTTCCACACACCTTCCCCTTGAAAAAAAGGGCCCAGTCATAGAAGATGATAAAGGGAGTGAGTCGCTCTCTTAAATCTAAGTTCAGCTCAGTGGGGACCACACAGGACGAAGGGAATATGAAAGCTGCTGAAAAAGAAAAAAAAGAGAAAGAAAAAGAGAAAAAAGCCAGACATATTTCACTGGCTGACAAAACTCCACATCCTCTCGGCACACTGCAGGATCCCAGGGGCCAAGTATGATCTTCAAGACCACAAGTCAAGTAAAAGCAGATGGAGACTCTGCGTAACTTCAAAGGCACCAGAGCTGCCCCTCCCGGGAAGGTCACGCCCCTCCTGTGCAAAGGTACAAGTCAGAGTGTGGCAGTCAGAATCGCTAGGCCGTATTCCTAGCAAGTAAGAAGGCCTGAGAGACTGGACAAACCTGCGTGGGTAGAATCAACGCTGGGAGCTAAGGAAGTTAAATATCAAGATGTTACCACTGGGGCAACAAGAGCCAAGACGACACTTGAAGATATTCCACACACGGACTTCCTGGCTGCAGATGCTTAGAATATTATCAGCCTTTTCTTTCCCTTTTTTTTTTTTCTTAAAAAAAAAAAAAAAAAGCTTTATTTATCTTATACTAACGTGGTACCAATAAAAACTTACATGCCATTTATAAATACTAAATCCTTCTAAAATATGTACTAAACCATATACACAGGAATTCCTCCACCAATATTCTATTTTTAAAGCTCTATCTGGGTAATTAACTACTCATAATCAAAATGGTAAGCTGAAACAGACACATCTTATAGAAAACAGACCATTGGAACACTCACCAAGAAAGAAAAAGAAGCCAAATCTCTTAACCTCTGTTTTGAAAATACATTGACTTGGTTGGAAACAACACGCATTAAAGACGCTAAATAAATTGGCAGGCATTTCTTTTGAAACTAAGATAAAAATATTTTCAAAAACTCTATTTTGCACATGTTAAGACTCTGATGATAATCATACTCTTCCAATTCACTATTCATCACTCTGAAGTTACAGAAATACCAGGACACTAGTAAAGGAAAATAAACCCTAACTGGGTTGTGATCAAAATATAAGGAACTGGGTACCACATCTATTTTAGGCCTAGATTTGAACAATATATATTTTCTAAAGAATCCATAATGATTGACTTATATAGAGCACCAATATATGATCCTTTTAAACTGTGAAGTGATGATATAAATCTCTGTTTTCCCTTAGGGAAGAAATATGAGTTACTATTTGATAGAATTCACAAACTTTAAAGAATGATATAGTTATAGACAGCTCCCTTGGAACAACCACAGGATCTTCTGTCAAGAGAAAAATGCCATTCATTTTTTGGAACAGGGATGACAGAACTGTTTGGTTTAATGCAAAGAACTGCTTTCAACTGCATTTGCCACAATTTAAATACATCCAAGCATCCCACAATTTAAATACTCAGTTGTCATTTCAGTAGACTATATCCTGTAGAGGACTGGTACATTAATCAGATGAAATAATATTCTTTATTAATGAGGGAGACAGGTTGTATGTTTCCTTCTAGCTGTTGATTTGTACACCACATATTCACCTCCTCCAAATGTGAAAGGCCGAAGCTGTGGTTAGCAGCTAAGGAAAAGCTCTGTGAAACTAACCGGCTTCTTATACAGAGAAAACATCTCATCTGAGCCCCATTCGGCCATTTGTATCCAAACATCTAAACCAGGAACACAAAGGCAAGGCTATGTAGGTGGGGGAAACAAAGTCCATTCTCAGGCAGCTCAGTCTGATGTAGAAGACATTCTCTCAGTAAGCACACACTACGGGTGTATCCGATAAAGAACGGGTTCCCAGACTCTGCCCCAGGGCTTACCACTTACACGGGGAAGCTCAAAAAAACAAGCATAACCAGCACAGGAGATGGAATAAAGAGTAAGGTGAACTGGTGCCAGCGCTGTGGTGTAGCAGGTAAAGCGCTGCCTGCAGTGCAGCATCCCGTATGGCCGCCAGTTCGAGTCCTGGCTGTTCCACTTCCAATCCAGCTCTCTGCTATAGCCTGGGAAAGCAGTGGGAGATGGCCCAAGTCCTTGGGCCTCTGCACCCATGTGGTAGACCTAGAAGAAGCTCCTGACTCCTCACTTTGGATTGGTGCAGCTCCAGCCATTGTGGCCATCTGGGAAGTAAACCAGCAGATGAAGACCTCTCTAACTGTCTTGCAAATAAATAAATAAATCTTTAAAAAAAAAAAAAAAAGAGTAAGGTGAATGGTACGGTAGAGAAGTAGAAAAACAGGTAGATGGTGGACATTAGGAGACCCTACATGCTACAACACATAGCCTCTCCCCTGCAACAGGCAAGGCTGGGGCAGGCTGAGCTGGGACCCAGGAGTTCAACACATGACTCCCTCACAGGAGTCAGAGGCTAAACCACTTAAGTCGTCACTTGCTGCCTCCCACAATTCACATTAACAGAAAGATACAATTGGGAGTGCAGCTGGGAATCAAATCCAGGAACTCTGATAAGGGATGCATGATCCCAAGAGGTGGATCCACTGCTGACCCAAATGCCTGGCCTTCTAACGTATTTTAAACCAGTTACAGTACACACACAGAATTAATAATCCCATAGTATATACAGGTAGGAAAATCAAGACATTTACCACATTTCCATGTGGAAAAGAATACTAACAAGAGTGGGAAAAGTTTTCTTGATTTTCAAAGTACATGGGCTTAGCCACTGTTCTATCAGAGACTGGCAGTATTATTCCAGGGAATTTAACTCCCTGAACCTGCAGAGACCTATCACACTTCAGGAATAATTTTAAAGGTGTGGACGTGACAGGCTCCTTCAGGACAGCAGCTGTGTCCTACTCGCCTAAACACATCACACACAGCTTCTGACACAGCGCCGCATGCACACTCGGCACAGGGAATGGCTGTTTGTGAGTGATGACAGCTGTGTAAAAACTACTAATTCTTTAAAGAGAATTACAGTATGGTGGCTACAGGGAACAGTAATATATGGCATATTTTTTCAAAAAGCTGGAAGAAAGGCTTTTGAACAGCTTCACCATCAAACAAATGAGAATTTGAGTATTACATGGTGTGTACATGTATTGGTACATCACATGGTACCCCAAGAAAGCAAGCAAGCAAGAAAGCCAAAGAGTGGTTTTTACCCAGAGGGAAAAACACACAGTATCAATATCAGAACTTATAAGCACCAGTATCTACTGGAAAGTTCACTGATTTTCATTTTCAAGTGATACCAAATTCAGTTACAAAACTTATCCCAAGCATTCAAATCCCTGTCAAAGATCTCAATTTACTGTTGATTTATTACTTTAGATTAGAAATACCCACACTTTCTCCTCTACAGGTTCAAACGTGAATAAGTAAACAAGGAGTACGAAAAACTACAAATCCTTGGAAGGAAAGGGATGCCACAGATTCTCTAACTATTAACCTTACAGAAAACAAAAGGAAGTAAAAAAACAACATCACTGGTGGCTGGCACGGCACGGCAGGCACTCACATCCCATGCTGGGGTGCCACTTCAAGCCCCGATGCTCGACCATTTCCAATCCAGCTTCTTGCTAATGTATCTAGGGAGGCAGCAGGTGACACTCCAAGTACTTGGGTCCCCGCCATTCATGAGCAAGACCAGGGATACACTTCCTGGCTCCTAGCTTCAGCCTGGCCCACAACAGGCTGCTGCAGCCACTGGCAGCATGAACCAGCAGTTGGAGGCTTGCTCCCTCACTCGTTCTCTCTCATATTCTGCCTTTCAAATACATAAACCCTACCAAAAAAAATCACAACATAATAACTAATAAAGGTGGCTATTACTTTGGCGGAATTAGCTATATGCTGGAATTTAAATCACGGAAGAGAAACTGAGCCTAAAGCTGACTATGGCAATTGAGACTAGTCCATTGTCCCAAAAAAGCTGTGGCTTTTCTTCTCTCTTGAAATAGCCCAATTGATTCAGATTTGATTCCAACCTCATCAAATTAAATGATTCATCCCGATTTGCAGAGCAGATGTATCTAAAACCCAGATGGTGTCCAAAACATTAATATCATGCTGGAAGTAATTATCTGATGCTAAATGAACACTATATAGCATATTAAAACAGTAACTGGAACATTTTGAAATTCACAAAAAATGTTACCTATTGATCCTTTAAGTCATACTTTACAAAAAAAGAAAAATATGAAGATGTGAAGCAAGCCAGAGACAAAACTTACACAAAATTATACTCCAACTAGAATCTAGGTCCTGGGCAGATAGGAATCATTAACTCACACCCAATGGACATGTGACAGTGTCTGGTACATAGAAGACAAGAGGCAAACACGAGGTGAACAAACTGAACAAATAAATCATGACTTGGGGCCGATTTGTCTGTTCATCAAGAACTTACTAAAACTTCTATGTTTTGTTAGTAAAATATGTATCTTTATGTTGACTATCTCTCTGTTTATATTCTCTCTTTAGTTTATTGACTATGGTACCACAGCCGAACAATTGCAGTAAAGTCTCATCTGAAAACAAGCACAATTTCATTTTTCTTGGGAAAAATATAATTTGCTCTGCAAATATAAATTTTATAATTTTTTAAATTTCATTTTTATTTTTTCTTTTCATGTATTTTCCCATTTTTATATGAAGATAAAATGAGCAAAACAGAAAGGAAAATGAATAAATTATAGCTGTGAAGGGATACTTTTATTGTTTCTCAGGGTAAGCCTTCCTTTTGAGCAAAATGCATTTTCAAATGTTGCAAGGGGTACGTGTTGCGCACAGCAGGTAAGACAATACTCAGGACACCCATGTCCAACACTGGGTGCCAGGGTTCGAGCCCCAGCTCCACTGCTGACTCCAGCTTTCCACTAATGTGCACCCTGGGCAGAGGCAGGTGATGGCTCAAATGTTTGAGTCCCTCTAACCTGTATGGGAGACTCAGATGGAGCTTCCGGCTCCTGGCTTCCACCTGGCCCAGTCCCAGCTACTGTGGGCATTTGGGGAGTAAATGAGTGTATGGAAGAGTTCTGCTTCTGCCTTTCAAATAAATAAAACTCTTAAAATCTTGTAAGGGTATTAAACTGTTGGCACGTTTTACAATATTCTCTCAAAATTTCAAACATAGTATAACCAAGTTTCCCAATCAAAATGAGGACTACCTGACTGAAGCACACTGGTAACAATGATGACTATCAGTCATTTCACTGTGTCATTCATCCGGGTTGTGCACACCTGCTTCACAGATTAAAAACCAGACACTGTAGATAAGAAACGTGCTCCAAATCTCAAGAGAAGACGTTGTGCAATGAAGAACTGAATCCAGCTGTACTGACAGGTGTTCTAACCCTGCTTATGTTAGCTATTTCATAGCAGGGAAGTAGATTTTTGTCTTCCTGTACTAAGCACCTATTCTCATTTCTATCAGTCAATCACTCACCACTCATTGGGCAGTACTTACTGGATGCACACTTTATTCCAGACACTGTTCTACATACTGATTTCCATCTCTGGCAAGCAGACTGGAAGAGGGGGTAAAAGGAGGAAAAGAACTAAAGGTAGACAGTTACTCATTTCTGATGGACAACACTCCAGGGGGAAAGCAGAATGAGACAGCAGTTAAGGGAGAGTGGAGGAGAAACTCTTTGGAGACGACAGTCAAGAAAGGATGCTCTGAAGCAGCTCTGACAGAGCTCAGGTGTCACGGGTGAGGACAAGCTCAGCCAGGTAAAACGTCAGGGGCAGAACACTCCCATCAAAGGGAAACGTACAAAGTCCTGGGGTGAAAATATGCCTGATGACTTAAAGAACGAGAAGAAAGCCCAGTCTGAACCATCTGAACCAGGGAATTCCCTCAGACCTTGTAGTCACACTGGACTTGCTGTCAAAGCTTCAACAGGTCAAACCCCTTTGTATCTAGGGCCTATCATCTTGCTGGGTCCTGGGCCTGAACACTGAATCGAAGATGGGAAAAGGAGGAAGAGGGCTGGGATCTCACAGGCAGTCGCAGGGCATTTTAACCCAATTGTAATTGCAAAGAGAAACCACTAAAGGCTTGAAGTCTCCATAGCATGACCTATGGGAAGTTTTTAAAGTGTTCATGCAATGTCACACAGTACCAAAGGCATTCAAATGCTGTTAAAACTCTCTCCATCAGTGGACAACTTACGATATGAAAACACACAGCACTGATTCCTCTGGGCTACACACAAATAACTGAGTATACTGCAATGAATGCACCATGCATGAATTTATTTCTCACACTATAGCATTAAAAGTAATGCAAATAACTGTTACTTAGTACAGAGTTGGTCTTCTGTATATAAAGTTAATTTAAAATGATTCTTAGTGATGAATGGGATGGGAAAGGGAGTAGGAGGTGGGACAGGAATGGAGGTGAGAGGGCGGGTATGGGGGGAAGAACCACTATATTCCTATAACTGTACCTATGAAATTTGTATTTATTAAATAAAAGCTTTCATTAAAAAAAGTAATGCAATCATCTTCTCTGGCTATGAAGGAGTTAATCCTAAAAACAAGTAGCTGCTTTGGTTTTTTCCTTTTCATGTCCTTACAAGTGCAATGGATACACTTTCTGTAAGTACATCCATAAAGTAAGACTTCTTAAACTCCATCTGGACACTTCATGAACACCAGCTCTTTAGTAACACTCTCATTTTCCATTCTACCGGAGGCAGATCACCCAGACGATGAAGATGAAGGAAGAGTGCCCACATGATGGGGGTGACCAGGTCCCACTCTGAATGATGCTCTTGCTACCAGTGAGTCTTAATCTTTAGTGAGGCTTGGCTAATCAATGATCTCTTTTTGGCAATGTGGGGATCCCAAAACGTCTACAATGGCTTTGTTGGCTTGTAAAGGAGAGGAAACAACAGCTTGATCTCATTCATTCACACATTCATGCATACATCTTTTTAAAAACAGACCCCCTATCAGGAGACCCCCTAGCAGTGAGTCTGTGAGTTGGTGATCCAACTGAGGCACAGCTGTACTAGAGGAGATGCGCCAGGCAACTCGAAAAACAGCATCTAGACATTTTAGAAAATTTTCATGGAATACAAAAATAATGTGATTAAAACCTGTCACCAAGAGGCGATATGTAAGTACACAGCAAAGAAGCTAGGGAGCCCAATTCTTTGGGGGCCCAGACTTCAATCTGCATTCTAAGCTTTCTCCAGCTACCCAGCCTGGCAGAAGTGGCGCTCCATTCACACCTCCTGAGCTCAACCCTCGGGGAAAAACTAAGTGTACATCCCCCAAGTGCGGACTGCAGGGGCCGGCATTGTGGCACTGAGGGTAAAGCTACCACATGCAGTGCCGGCATCCGATATGGGCCCTGGTTCAGTCTCGGCTGCTCCACTTCCCATCCAGCTCTCTGTTATGGCCTGGGAAAACAGTGGAAGATGTCTCAAGTCCTTGGGCCCCTGCACCCACTTGGGACACCCAGAAGAAGCTCTTGGCTTCTGGTTTCAGATCGGCCCAGCTCCAGCCATTGCAGTCATTTGGGGAGTGAACCAACAGATGGAAGGCATACCCCCCTCTCTTTTTCTCTCTCCCTGCCTCTTCCCTCTCTGTAACTCTGCCTTTCAAATAAATAAACAAACTTTTTTTTAAAAAAAAAAAAAAAAGAGTAAACTGCAGGGGTCGGAGAAGAGATAGTGACAGATCTGATCCCATGTATTTTTTTTTTTTTCCAGAGAGCAGGATAGAAACTACTAGCTAAAATTTCAGAAACAGTGGAAAAGAGGAAAGATGTCTCCCCTCCCTTTTCACTGAATTTGGAAAAGGAAGGGGAGTCACACGGTGATGCTGGGTGCTGAGCAGGGGTCCTGCTGCAGATCTCACACCCTGGGAGCTCCCGGGAGTCTCAGGACTGTGGATGTATTTTGGAGTCACAGTCACTGCTACTACACAACTCAAAAGCAAGAATGTTAAATTATGGGTGTAGGTCTAAACACGGAAATTCAATACAGGCTAGCCATGCCATAAAGCGTTGTGGAGTCTGTGAAAGCCAAAGAAAATGTTCCGGACGGAGGGAAGCATTGCTGTTCGCCTTGTTGTTGAGGGATTCTAGTAACATAAGAGTTGTTACCTCAAACACCGCAAAAGTCTCCCAGTGAAAATTCCTCTGGTGCCATGGACAACACATTAAAATTAAGAAGTTTCTAAAATTAAGCGCAGCACAGAGGCTGTGCATGTCTGCCTTCCAGACACTTCAACCTTCTGAACAGTTGCCAGATGGATAAGCTGCTCCGTCGGATGCCACAATACTGTTCTTGTGACATGAATAAGAGCTACAGCTTCAGTTTTTATAAGAACAGGGCGGAAGAGGAAAAGGAATCCGACGGAAACAATCTCTTCCCAATCTTTTGTAGCACTGAAAATACAACTTGCTATTAAGGCTCGCCCAGCAAGGGCCCTTGCATCTCATTTTGTCAAACAGGAAAGCAGAGACCACGGGAATAAAGAAACCCATAGAGATATTGGAGAGTTTCAGCTTAAAGATCCCTGCGTGGACTTTCTGAGCAGGCAGTGTGTGTGAGTGACTGGCCCGATGAGGTATGGCTGGGTCACCTGTTGGTTTACATACAATGGAGCAAAGCACTGTTTCTTTGCCTCACATGCTTCCACTAAGGAATGGAGGTAAGGATTTTCTTCGGTGACAGTGAAGAATGTAGCGGCTCGAATCACGACAGTTTACTTAAAACTTAACATTAATGATGACACATTAGAATAGGACTGTTATATAACAATCTGCTGATTTTTGAGATGAAATTCCTCATTTTCTTTATATATAAAATTCATGCTATATGGCTTCAAATTAAGATCAATTTTTTTTAATTACTGCACTCAAAGACCATTTAAGTGATTATTTCTGGGAAAACTTCTTGGCAGAGGGGCCATGATGCTTCTTAATGTGCCTGCATTCCATACTGCAGTGCCTGGTTCAAGTCCTGGCTCCTTCATTTTCCATCAGGCTTCCTGCTAATGTGTACCATGAAAAGCAGCAGATAATGGGATCCTGCTATCCAGACTGAGTTCTGGGCTACCTGGCCCACCCCTAAGTGTGGTAGCTATCTGCACGCACTCGCTCTCTCTGCCTTTCAAGTCAAAAGAAAACTTTTAAATTTTATAAAAAAGTCTTTAAAATGATTAATCTCCTCCAAACTAACTGAGATCTATTCATCAATTATAGATCTCAAAAACAGAGAAGCCATCAACATTGAGAGAGGGCAAAGGTTTGATTTAAATGAACATTATACAAAACATAGAGATGATATCACCATTTATTTTTTCACTTCTCCACAAATGTCAACATAGATGGCAACTGTATGATACTTTTTTTCCAATGAAGAGTTAACGCTATGATATTACAAGTGGTTCTGTTAAGGGTGGTATAGAAAAACCCTACAAAACATTGGCCTGGGATGAAACTGAAGCTAAAAGTCCCTCGGTGCCATGCTCTAGCTTCATCTTTACTTAAGAGAAGCCCCTGTGCAAGGGGAAAAGTCAGAGAGGCTTAAGGGTGCTGTTATTAACTAGCAGGGAAGTATCAAAGTGGTGCTGCTGGCTTCCCACCGGCCCAGACTATGCTATCCTAACTGATTACAAGAATTTCTATTGATTTTGCCAGTGAGACAGAGAGAGTTGTAAACAGTGAGAGAGAGAGAAAGGTCTTCCTTCCGTTGGTTCACCCCCCAAATGGCTGCTACCACCGGCGCTGTGCTGATCCGAAGCCAGGAGCCAGGTACTTCCTCCTGGTCTCCCATGCGGGTGCAGGGCCCAAGTACTTGGGCCATCCTCCACTACCTTCCTGGGCCACAGCAGAGCTGGACTGGAAGAGGAGCAACCGGGACTAGTACCTGGTGCCCCAACCGGGACTAGAACCCAGGGTCCCAGCGCCACAGGCAGAGGATTAGTCTAGTGAGCCACGGTGTCAGAATTACACGAATTTGGCTACATGAATATCCCAGTAAACCACCCAAACAGAGTCACTTTTCCACTTGATTCTCTCACTCCAATGTACTAAAGCAGAACACATCTCTTGATATATCTATCTAGATATTATTCCCCAGACGTCACTACTGTGACATTTGTCACTGCTGTACAGTAACTTCAAAGCATGGCAAATTTTACAGCATCTAAGTTATATCACAATACTGTTTGAAAATAAATCACAACATAAAAAGGAAAAAAACAAGGTAACTTCACAATCAATTCACTGCAGGGCAGACATGTGACAATTACAAGCAAAGCATCCTATCTCTGTAAAAGACAAAAGCCTGGGGCTAAGAAGAGCATTGTGCGCACCATGTAGGTAAAATTCACTGTGACAGTAGATACTCTCAGGTCTTCTCAATTTCGCATTGTATGCGTATGTTACCATGTCAATAAACAAGCTGTTTTAGTGTGGCACATCATTACAGCCCCTAATAATTTATCCTTGGTGTAAAATCATGATTCTCACATACCAAGTTTTCTCAAACTTGGAATTCTATTCAAAACCAGCTTTCTATTTGGATGGTGGCTACACAATAAGCATAAATTGAACAGTGATGATAAATGCTATTCTACGAAATCTAACTGGTTATGATACCTGTGCTAGTATTCTTGAGAGCCTACTTTCTACAGTTCAGATGAAACATACTTAAGCATTCCATACATACAGACCAACATCTTTACAATTTTTTTTGAAAATGTCTTCATTTGGTCTTAGGAAATTTAATGAATATAAGAACAACTTTCTTCCTTTCAGGTAACAATTATGGTTTGCAGATATTCAACAACTGGAACATCAATGGCCATTATATAAAAATAAATAAAAAGTAACAATGTTTTCACTCTCTAAAGTCTAAGCAATGTTGAGAAAGCATGTGGTGTAGCTGTTAAGCTATCACTTAGGACATCCACTTCCTGCACTGGGGTGCACGTGTTCAGGTACTGACTCGGCTCCTAATTCCACACTTCCTCCTATTGTGCACCTTGAGAGGCAACAGGTGAGGGCTCCGGTACCTAGGTCCCTGCCACTATGGTAGAAAACCAGACTGAATCCAAGGACAGCAACCGCAGCCTGATCTAGCCCTGGTTATGGAGGGCATTTTGGAGGTGGGAACGTTTTGACTGTCTTGCAAATACATAAAAATTAAATGTAATTAATTTTTTGCAAGTATTACCTAAAACTGAAAATGCCTGAATCTAGAAAGACCTTCCTGATGATTCAGTTTAAAAGATTAAGGAGGACTAAGCACAACACAATCGATATGCTAATTGAGAGAGTTGTAGAAATGTCTCTTCCAGCTTTGTTACTTAAGAACCAGCCAAATAAGCAGAAGAAAATAAGAAGATTCAAAAAAACCCTTCCAACTCTATCATGTCAGGTCAAGGCCCTACAAGATGAATATGGAAACACACTATCGTTACGGGTCTCAGAAGGTGGTACAGATAAGGAACCTGGACCTCTATGTTTATAATCATTAGTCAATTATATCTGTGTAACGCAGCACTGATACTGACAAAATTGTCCAGGCTAAACAACTTGAGTCACAAGCATTTACCCGTAAAGGATCCTGTAATATCCAATGCATTTCAGGAGGTAGAAAATCACTAACAGGATCAAGAAAGGCCTTACATGTCTAAAGAAACAACTAACACACACCAACCCTATTCAATTCAAAGTTTCTTGTATTGGAGGCATTTTTAAAGGCCCTTTTGGCAAAAAGACTTTAAAATTTATATCCTCAATACAGAATCAAGTCTTCCCTTCACAACTTTATGACTATCAGGCAGATGATCCAGCCACAACATAAAGGCAAGCCTTCAATCTATATTAGAACAAGTTTTCTTGCAAAGTTTCCAGTGCTTTTTGGTTTGGCCTGCGCAAGAAAACCACAAGAATAGACTTGCATGCGAAATTTTGGCTCCGTCCAGGAAATGCAGAGGCACACAGAGTTATTCTCAAGTACCAAACCTTTCCCCATCCTCCACTGAGGATAAGTGTGGTGGGAGGGCTGAGAAAGGACAAGCCAACTCATTAGATCCAAACCAATCACTAGTATCTAGTATGCTGTGGGCCAGATTCTACTGGCAACAGCAAACATCTTTATTTGTCCAGGAAAAATCAGATCACATGATAAAAGCTGGAATCTATGAGTCTCATTGTTCAATCAAATCACTGAAAGTATAAATTTATTTTTATACCTTCGGGTTAACAAAATGGTAGAATTCAAACAAAGATATAATTAGCTCAAAACTATCTTAATTTTTAACCTTTCCCCAACTCATTGAACAAAAACTTAGCACTATCTAATCAAGGGAAAACATCCAAAGAATAGAAAACAAAGTTAATTTCTCTCTCTTCGGAAAAGAACTTTATATAATACAAGTAATTCTACACCCTGGGAAAAATCGGTCTCCTAAATGTAATATGTTCTCCCTTGTAAAACAGTACAAACAATTCAAGAGTTCAAATAAAATACTAGCAATTGGATGCTTTTGAAAAGTGGAATACAGAAGCCATGTGATATGTAAACTGGCAAACGATATAGGTTACATGGCTAAAATCCAAAGCAATCCTCACCAAAAGGAATTTAAGGCATATCGGACCTTTTCACTACATGTGCAGAGGACCAATATTCTCAACAAAACAAAAGGTGGTTAACAAGGGAAATCCGTACACTAAGAATTTCAATCAAGATGATTTCAGAACAACTGAAGTTTAAGAAGTGATTTTCATATCATTTTTCACTAACACTAGAAATGATTTCACGTGTCTAATTGGCTGAGACTTCAGTGACTCTGGTTCAACACCCCCATATTTAAACTTAAGAAGAGAAGAAAATGTAACATCAGAAAATTCTCTTCATAAAATATTCTAAGTTTAGAGAACGTTCCACCCACTCCTTGTCTTCTCAATGAAATCATCATGCATTATATGCACAATTCACATGACCAAGACTCGTGGGTTTCTATATCCTGATTCTGATACACTGAATTAAAGATCACAGATACAGTCAAGTTTCAGAAAGAAAGACGACCAAAGGAGAATGGGTCTGTGTCTGAGGGTCCAGTGGTGGTGCAGGTATCTTGAATCGTGCAAGAATATATTCCACTTGGCCACATACATGCAAACACAACAGGAAAGAAAGGAAATCTTTACAGTAGGAGTAGATGGTATTTAAAAGCAAGCAAACAACAGGCAGAAAAATCCTAGTTGAAAACAATGTAATGATCTACAGTAACTATTTGCATCTCACCACAAAAAAGAAACAGAAAAGGTTTAACTTAGGCATTCACACCTTTAAATTATTAAAATTACAATTTGGCCGGCACCGCGGCTCACTAAGCTAATCTTCCGCCTGTGGCACCGGCACCCTGGGTTCTAGTCCTGGTTGGGGCGCCGGTTCTGTCCCACTTGCTTCTCTTCCAGTCCAGCTCTCTGCTGTGGCCCAGGAAGGCAGTGGAGGATGGCCCAAATGCTTGGGCCCTGCACCCACATGGGAGACCAGGAGGAAGAACCTTGCTCCTGGCTTCGGATCAGCGCGGTGCATCAGCGGTAGCAGCCATTTGGGGGGTGAACCAATGGAAGGAAGACCTTTCTCTCTCTCTTTCTCTCTCTCTCTCTCTCTCTCTCTCACTGTCTAACTCTGCTTGTCAAAAAAAAGTTACAATTTATCTAATATTTGCATAGAAACATTATACCAAACTGCATTTTTTTGTCCTTTTTAAGGTTTTTTTTTTTTTTCAGTCAGCATTTTTGTTAGTCTGTCAACTAAGTCAAAACTGAATAACGGTTCAACATATCTCCTATCTGATATGAATGCAAAATGTCTTTATCTCTGCAGTTTATTTTTTTTTAAGTTTGTTTATTTATTTGAAGTGCAGACTTAGAGAGAGGGAGAGACAGAAGCAGAGAAAGAGAAGTCTCTCAACTGTTGATTCACTCCCCAAATGGCCACAATGGCCAGGGTTAGGCCAGGCCAAACTCGGAGCTTCATCTGGGTCTCCCACAAAGGTGCAGGGGCCCACGTACTTGGGCCATCTTCCGCTCGTTTCCCAGGCATGTCAGCAGGAAGGCAGGAAGCTGTATCAGAAGTGCAGCAGCATCCACTGGGGATGCCAGCACTGCAGGCAGCAGGGTAACCTCACCGGACACAACACAATGCTGGCCCCATCTCTTGAGTTTCAACAATAACAAAAAAACACCCTCAGGGCTGGCAATTTGCAGCGCAGTTAAGACACCACTTAGGATGCCCCCATCCCTTATCAGCGTTCCAGCTCTATTTTGACTCCAGCTCCCTGCCAATGAACGCTCTGAGCATAGATGGTGGCTCAAGTACTTCCAACCAGCTGGGAGACACAGACTGAGTTTCGGTATCCTGGCTTAGCCACGGCTCTTGCAGCAATCTGAGGAGTGAACCAGTGGCTGCAAGATATCTGTCTTTCAAATAAAAGAAAAATAAAAACATAACTTTTTAAAATAGAGTCTAATTTAATTCAAAAAATAATGTGAGGTAGAATAAAAAAAAAAAAACAAAAACAAAAAAAAAAAACTTGGAAACACCACCACAGGAGGAAACAAAGAAAAACTCTAAGTTTAAAAGGGAGGCCATTTTTCTAACCGACCTATCTTTAAGAAAATACATTTACAAAAAAACCAGGAAGGGAGGGAGGAGCTTGCTGTCACTGCTTTGAAAGAGCAGACTGTGTATACTCCAGCAAAACACAAACTTCTAACAAAAACGGTGTTCATATCGTATGTCTGTCAAGCTGGAATTTTTAATGAACTGAGCTCAAAGTGAGATAAGAGGAAAGCATGCTGAACTTGATTTCTATGATTAAAGCCCGTAAACAGAAGCCTGACTTTGAATTTTAACACAGGCAGGTCAACTGTATTTCCTCTGGAAAATTCTTCCCTAATGTTATTTAGGGTAAAAAAAAAATCATTTTGAGAATAACGGGTTAGTGTTTAAAATGACTACCTCCAGCACTCACATGCGCCTCACTGAAGAGCCACATTTCTGTACAAGAATACTTTTTCCCTGAGAAGATAAGGCCTCACCTTTCTTGAGTTACACAAGTACGTGATTTTAGCAAAATATGCCTGCCTTTTGTCCATGTACAACTTTCTTTCACAGTCCCTCTGTGCTGGCATACCAATCCTTCACCATAAAGAATTTTCATCCATTTTTACTGTGATCACTTATCCTGCACTAAGGCAAACGAGGTTTAATTTTTAAAAATATATAGCCAGATGTACAACAAATTCCTATTTTTTAGCTAAAGCTGAAAGTCATTTTTCCTAATTTTCAAAAATAGAGGGCAGTTGTTTACACCTGTTTTTTTATGTTAGAGTCTGTTTCTTTCAATTTTGTTTTGCGGAATCTGCTCCCAGGGTCAGTGCTGTGGTGCGGTAGGTTAATCCTCCGCCTGTGGCGCTGGCATCCCATTATGGGCGCTGGTCCTAGTCCCGGTGACTCTTCTTCTGATCCAGCTCTCTGCTATGGCTGGGAAAGCAGCAGATGGTCCAAGTCCTTGGGCCCTTCCGACTGCATGGGAGACCTGGAAGAAGCTCCTGGATTTGGATCAGCTCAGCTACGGCCGTTGCAGCCATTTGGGGAGTGAACCAGCGGATGGACGACCTTTCTGTCTCTCCCTCTCACTGTCTGTAACTCTACCTCTCAAATAAATAAATAAATCTTTTTTTAAAAAAAGAAAATGCTGGCCGGCGCCGCGGCTCACTAGGCTAATCCTCCTCCTTGAGGCGCCGGCACCCCAGGTTCTAGTCCCGGTCGGGGCGCCGGATTCTGTCCCGGTGCCCCTCTTCCAGGCCAGCTCTCTGCTGTGGCCAGGGAGTGCAGTGGAGGATGGCCCAAGTACTTGGGCCCTGCACCCGCATGAGAGATCAGGAGAAGCACCTGGCTCCTGCCTTCGGATCAGCGCGGTGCGCCGGCTGCAGCGCGCCAGCCGCAGCGGCCATTGGAAGGTGAACCAACAGAAAAGGAAGACCTTTCTCTCTGTTTCTCTCACTGTCCACTCTGCTGGTCAAAAAAATTAAAAAAAAAAAAAAAAAAAAAAAAGAAAATGCTCTCAGTGATTTCAATGGTGTAGTACAAATGCACACATAATTACATAACCTGGACAGATCAATATTAGACTTTAACAATGGGAAAATGGCAAAGCAAGCTGAAATAGAATAAACTGATAAAGAAACATGAAGGAATAAGACAACAGTCAACAATTTCCTTGGGGTTGTAGATTAATTTTTAGAATATACAAAAGGGTATTCCAAAATGTTCACAGAAAGTGGAATCAGAAGGTAAGTCTATTTTGGTGCAAAAAAAAAATAAATTAAATCCATTAATACTAGGTCTTTAAAATGTTTGTGAAAAATGTGTATTTTGAAAAAAATGGGGCCTGCACTGTGGCCTAGCATGTAAAGCTGCAGCCTGTGATGCCAGAATCTCACATGCGCACCAGTTCCCTTCCTGGCGGATGCACTTCTGACCCAGCTCCCTGCTAACAGCCTGGGAAAAGCAGCAGATGAGGGTCCAAGTGCCACCCATGTGGGAGACCTGGAAGAAGCTCATGCCTATGGCCTGCCCTTCATGCCACATGGGAAGTCAACCAGCAGATGGAAGATATTCCCTCTCCTCCCCTCTCCCCCCCATCTCTCCCACCCTCTGCAATTCTGACTTTCAAATAAATAAATAAATCTGTTCTGATAAAGCAAAAAAAAATATGCGTGGGTAACAAAAATTCTGTTCCGAAAGAAGGTTATCTTTTAATTCCGTTTTTCCATAAAACTGACATACTGGTAGCTAGACCCCATCTCACCAATGGATTCATAACTTCCAGGGAAGAAGCCTGCACTGGTGTATGAGTTTTTAAAATACCACACAAGCAATTTCTGAGGTGGCGCAAAAAGTTGACAATCAAAGACTTAAGGCAGACCCAAATCAATGACAACTACTGAATGTAGTGTTAAACAGACAAAGTATCACACTGCTATAGCTACTCCTGATCTCCAAAAATAAGACATTCTACATAATGGCAGTAACCTGTGATAGTGAAAACTACATGATAAGACCTTGAGAAGTCTAAGCATATATTGGAAAACGACAGTTTCAAGAAACAGACCAATTTAACTAGCAGTAAGTAATCTCACATGTGGCATGCTCCTATGCAAACCTTCCAAGATCTACACTTTGTTTACTGCTGTTAGTTATCTGGATATAAAAATATAAAAAGAAATAACATTAAGTCAATACTACAGGAAAAGTTGGCATAAGCAGGTTAGCTTAGATTCAAGTTTGTTTTCTTCTGTACTTTAACAGAATTTCAATCTGCCGTGAGTTATTTATTTCCTAAGTGAACAGAGTGCTGGCTTTTAGAAGACGGTGTCGTGGCACAGTGGGTTCAGCCACTGTCTTCAGTGCCAGCATCACTTATGGGCACCCGTCTGACTTCTGCCTGCTTCAATTCGCTCATCCAGCTCCCTGCTAATGGTCTTGGGAAAGCAGAAGAGGATGGGCCCCTGCACCCACGTGGAAGATCCAGAAGAAACTCTCGGATCATAGATTTGGATGGGCCCAGCTCCAGCTGTTACAGCCATTTGGGAAATGAAGCAGTGGATGGATGATCTCTCTGTCTCTCCCTCCCTCTCTCTAATTGTGTCTTTCAAATAAATAAATAAATCTTTAAATATTTATTGGAAAGTCATAGTTACACACAAAAGAAGGAGAGACAGAGAGAGAGGTCTTGCATCTGATGGTTCACTCCCCAATTGGCTGCAATGGCCGCAGCTGTGCCGATCCGAAGCCAGGAGCTTCTTCCAGGTCTCCCATGTGGGTGCAGGGGTCCAAGGACTTGGGCCATCTTCTACTGCTTTCCCAGGCCATAGCAGAGAGCTGGATCGGAAGTGGAGCAGCCGGGTCTCGAACTGGCGCCAGGACGTTAACCCACTGTGCCACAACACACGCCCCATGAAGTGCGTAAATATTTAATCGAATTTGCTCTCCTAGGAATTTATCCTAGAGATCAGTTCATGCAGAAACAGAATCAAAAGAAAGTATGATCATTTTACCTTATAAAATATATGAGATAAAGAAGTAAAAATTAAACAAAAGAATCAAAGAAAAATTCTACAACCAAAGTACAACAAAAATGAAAAATTTGATAGACATTCTAAATACCAGATTGAGCAATGAGGCCTTGGCCTGGCCCAGCCCCTGCTATTGTGGTCATCTGTGGAGTGAATTAGCAGATGGAAGATCAATCTGTCTCTCTGTCTCTCTCTGTCTCTGTCTCTCTCTCTCTCTCTCATTCTCTGCTCTACTCTTCTGTAGCCCTAACTTTCAATATCTAAAAAACATCTTTTTAAAAAAAAGAAAAAATGAACTTTATTATAACAAAAAATCTTGAGTTATTAAAATTATTAAAAACAAACATAATAATCAAAGAGTCAAACCATCACAAAGTAACAACTAAAAACACACAAGTGTCAAACTATCCAAAATTCATGAAACATTTACAGCAGGGTAGACAAATAATCAACAATGCTTAGGAGGATTATTAAGAACATATATAGACCTAAACAAAGCGAAACCAAATGGACCTACAGATATCTAAAGAATATTCCATCCAACTCAACCATAGTAGAATATACTCATACATTCTTCTCAACTGCACGAGGAAAACTCCACAGGACGGATATAAAATAAGGCATAATAACTTAAATCGTAGAAATAAATTCTCCAGCCAAAATGAAATAAAAGTAGAAATCAACAACAGCAAGAAATGTGGAAAACACATATCCAGAGAGGACCTACTAAACAAACTCCTAAATAACTTGTAAGTCAAGAAAAAAAAATCAAAAGGAAAACTAGAAAACATTATGTATAAATTAAGACAAAAATATAATATACTAAAGTTATGGAAAATAAAATCAGGTTCAGAGGGAACTTATAATTGTAAGTGCCCATATTTAAAAAGAAAAAAAAAGGTATCAAGTCAGTAACCCAGTTACCCGTCTTAACAAGCTAGACACTAACAAACTTCAAGGGAAGCAGAAGACTAGGCATATTAAACTGAAAATAAAAAAAAGGAGAAAGTGAAGAAAACCAACAGTAAATTCTTTGCAAACACCAACAAAATTAATAAACTTTCAACTAGACTAACAAGAAAAAGATGACACAAGCCACAAAAATCAAGAACAAAAAAAGGGAATTCAATACTGACTTTACAGATACGAACCAGATTTTAAGAGAATATGATAAATCACTACATACCAAGAAATCAGATAACTCAGATGAAACAAATCCCTAGAAAGATAAAATTACCAAGCCAACTCAGGAAGAAAATAGAAAATGTGAACAGATCTACAAAAATTAAAAAGAATAAATTCAAAAACTTACCAAAAGGAAAACAACACAACATAGCTTAGTTGGTGGATTTCAGAAAACACAGAAGAGTTAAGTTCAAACCCTTCCAAAGTCTCCCCTCAAAAATAAAAGGAGATGGAACATGTCCCACCTCATTCAAGGGGACACATATCAAACTGATATAAAAGCGAGACAAACAGCACAAAAAATGGTACACACCAATATCCCCATGAATATAGAAACAAAAACATTCAACAAAATACCAGCAAAATGATTCCTTTGACATATAAAAACAACTATAGACCGTGACCAAATGAGACTATCCCAGGAATGCAGGATTGATTTAACATCCAAAAAAGAATCAGAACACACATTCACAGAGTGAAGAAAATAAACAGATCATTTCAATAGACACAGGAATAGTATTTGACAAAATTCTATAGTCTTCATGTTAAATATACTCAACCAGATAGAAATAAAAGGTAACTTCTTCTATCTTACAAATGCCAACTATGAATAAGTTGTCATTAATATCATATCTACTGGTAAAAGACTGAATGTCGTCCCATCCAAGATCATGAGAAAGACAGAGCTGCACACCCTTGCACCTGGAATTCAAATTTTACTGGAGGTTCAGTTAGGTACTGAGGCAAGGCAAAGAAAGAAGAGGCATTCAGATGATTTCTACTGCAGATGGCATGACTCTGCACACAGAAAATCATAAGCAATACACAAAAAACTGTGAGAACTAGTAAACAAGTTACTAAGAGCAACATGTAAAAAGCAGTTCTATTGGGGCCGGCACTGTGTCGTAGTGGGTAAAGCCACACCTGCACTGCCAGCATCCCATATGGGCACTGGTTGGAGACCCGGCTGCTCCTCTTCCCATCCAGCTCTCTGGTGTGCTCTGGGAAAGCAGAAGATGGCCCAAGTCCTTGGGCCCCTGCACCCACATGGGAGTCCCAAAGAAGGTCCTGGCTCCTGGCTTCAGATCGGCTCAGCTCCGGCTGCTGTGGCCGTCTACGGAGTGAACCAGCAGATCGAAGATCGACCTATCTACCTACCTCTCTCTCTGCCCCTCCTTCTCCCTCTGTGTAAATCTTTCAAATAAATAATCTTTTAAAAAAATCAATTCTATTATTATATGCTAGTAATGAACAAACAAAACAAGAAATTAAGATATCTAAGAAAACAATCCATAGTACAAAATACTATTGAAAGAATAAATGAAAATGAATATAATCGTAAACCTATTTCATGTTTGTGGATTGGAAAACAAGATTATCTTAATCCTACTCAGATTTTCAGAAGAATTCACAGGTAGATTCTAAAATTCAAATGGGAATGCAAGGCATCCAACATAGTCACAGCAACTCTGTAAAGGGACAAAGTCCCACAACTCACACTTTCCGATTTTGAGACGCACCACAAAGCTAAGTCATCAAAGCAGTCGGTACTAACAGTTCCATGAAGAGTACAATTATGTTTTTCACACGGATGCTCTGACAACTCCATATGAAAGAACGGTCTTTTCAACAGTGGTGTTGTTAACAACCAGACACGCATGCACCAAATAATGAAGCTGCACCTCATTCTCACACCACAGTCAGTAACGAATTCCAAATGTGTAAAAGACCTAAATTCCAACTCAAACCCCCAAAAAGAGCTAAGGCTTTTTTTTTTCCAATGGAAAATAAGTGATGATGAGGATATAGAAAAATGGGAACCCACAGTTGTTGGCAGCTGGAAATATTCTGGCAGATTCTCAAAATGTTAAACTTTTGAGTTAGCTATATGACCCAGTACTTTCCAAGCCTACTTAAACAAAGGAGAGATAAAAATACATATCCACATGGATTAATTCATAACATGAAAAAAATACAGCAATGCAAGACTCCATAACTGATGAAAAGGTAAGTGCAAAGTGATAGATATATCATAGAGAGGTATTATAAAAATTGAATAATGTCTTAACTGAAAAAAACAGATGAAATTTAAAACTTTATGCTAAGTTAAGGAAGTCAGTCACAAAATACTGTAAATTCTATGATTCCATTTACATAAAGCTCCAGAAGATACAAATCTACAGAAATATAATGTACACTAGCAGGTTAATAGGGCTGGGGTAGGACTAGTTACAACAGAGAAGAGAATGACTACTAATGGGTACAAGGTTTCATGTTTAGGTGAGGAAGACTTAAGATTTGGATCATGGTTCTATAATTCTGTGAATAAAATAAAAGCTATTATAAACACTAGGTGAATTTTATCATACAGAAATTGTATCACAAGGCTATTAAAAATAAAGATTGCAGGGGCTGGCACTATGGTATAGTGGGGTAAGCAGCTGCCTGTAATGCTGGCATTCCAAATGCGCACTAGTTCAAGTCCTGGCTATTCCACTTCCAATCCAGCTGCCTGCTAACGTGAGGGGAAAACGGCCTAAGAACTCAGGCCCCTGAACCCAGGTAGGAGACTCAGAGGAGCCTCCTGGCTCTTGGATGCAGCCTGGAACAGCAAGGTTGTTGCGGCTATTTGGGGAAATGAACCAGTGGACAAAAGATCTCCTCCTGTCTCTGTAATCCCACCTTTCAAAGAAATAAAAAAAAAATTTTTTAAGTAAATATTACAAAATATTAAAGGACTATCACTAGCCTAATTAAAGACTGCTTTTATGTTCTTAGAAGTCAAAATGATAACTGGGGAAAAGCTCTATTACTTTTTAAACTGATAATCATTTTTGAAATACAAATATAAATGGGAACTAGCTCCAAATGCCATTAACAATGTAAGAGTCCTGCATTCAAATTCTTTTTAATTAAGACATTACTGTCTTTTTTCCTGAGATAGGTTATAGACTGAGGATTAGATAAACTAGGAACGTTCCTGATAACTCACAGCACTACCAGTCTGGTTTTTTACCATTCAGGATGAACTGTAGAATCCTCACTGCCCTTTACATTCTTTCCCATCCACTGCTTATGGAACATTTTTACAAAAAAATGTCCTTTATATACTGAGGACATTGGACAGCATTATATTTCTGCATCCACAAATGTCATTTCTGAAACTCAAAAGAAGCAAAGACTATCACATGTACCCATGTTTTTGCTCTTTGCTTTGTTCTTTCCTTGTGTTCCAAGATTCTTTCCTATAATTATCATTTCCTTTCTGTTTAGATAACTGGTAAGCCATTCTTTTGGAGGAGACATGCTACAATAAATTCTTTCAGTGCTTCTTAATCTGAGAACGTACCGGGCACCCCCTCCTCAGTCCAGAAGTATATTTTCGTTGGATATAGAATTCTGGGCGGGCGCTTCTCTTCTTTCAGCACTTTTCCATTTTCTCTGGCCTCCATGGTTCCTGATGAAAAATCTACCATCATTCTGCTTTTCTCTTGTCGATCAAATGTCATTTTCCTCTGGCTGCTCTCGAGACGCTGAATTTGTCTTTAGTTTTGGGAAGTTTGGCTATGATGTGTGTATTCAAGATAGATTTTAAGAAGTTGGCTCACACAGTTAAAGAGATTGGCAATTTCAAAATCTTCAGGGAAGGGCAGTGGGCTGGAGACCGAAGGAAGGGCTAACACTGCACATTGAAACCCAGAGGAATCTGCTGTCAGGATTCCTTGCTGCACAGAGAAGGTCACGGGTTCTCTTGAGGCTTGAGACCCTCAGATGCTACCCAGCCATGTCAGGGGGGTAATATATGCTTTACTGTGAACATTGCAGATATAACTGTTCATCTTACCCCAAAAAACACCCTCACAAAGATATCCTGGAAAACAGCTGTCAAATATCTGGACATCATGGCTCACCCAAGGTGACAAAATTTACTGCCACAGTGTACCCAGCATTGTAGGTCTTGCCTGTTTCTTTGTTTTGGTTTATCTTATTAGGCATTTAATCAGATTCTTGAATGAGTCATTTTATGTCTTTTGTTAAATGTGGGAAATTTTCAGCCAGTATTACTTCAAATTGTTGTAAGCTTTGCTCACTTTCTCTTCCTTCTGGGTCTTTGATATAAACTATAGAACTTCTGTTACCAATCCACAGGTTCTTAAGTTCCTGCTGTTTTTTATTTTCTACCTGAACTCTCTATACTGTTCAAATTGGATGATTTCTAGTTTCCATTTTCAAATTTACTGATTCTTTCTCCTGTTCCTTCAGTCTACTACTGAGCTCCCCCTCAAGTCATTGTCTGGCTATATAATTTTCTAGGATTTCATCTGATTATTTTTTATTTAATCTATTATTGTACTGAGACTTAAATGTATCCTACTTTTCCAGTTGAAGTATTTTTAGGTTGCTTGTTAAAACTATTTTATGATGATTGTTTCCACTGGGGATAATGTAAAGCCCTGGCCAAACCTTTGATATCCCTATCAGGGAATTCCATCCTTGGGAGCAGCTCAGTGCCAGCATCTGCTCCACACCTCCCCCATTCAAGATGAGATGTCCTTGGTAGAAGTAGTGATATTGACCTGTGATCAGACATCACTACAGCAAAAGGAAAATGGGGACCAGCAGGAGCAGGAGCCCAGGTACTCAGTTCTGCCTCCCTGGGCAGCCAGAGTAGGACGTCCTTGTTCTTGCTAGACATGGCTGTGAGTTCAGTTTGTCACCAGGCCTCCACTGAGAACAGCACCAGGCTGGGAGGATACAAGGATGCCACATTATATTCCCCTGTAATGGAGTGGCCGTATCACTTCTGAGCAATGGGTATCCGGGATCCCATTAGGCAGGATACCTTCCCCATAGGGAAAGGAAGGGCCACCTCAGCAACACCAGGCTAGTGCTGCGGCGCAGGCATGCTCCATGGCTCACCCTGACTCTGAGCAGGACGACGACTATCAAGCCCAAGTCAAAACCCTGTCTCCCACTCCCAGGAAAATGAAGGCTGATGTCTGTGCTCCCTTTAACAAGCATTTATTGGTAGAGAGGTAAGGATAAGCTTAGAGTTTTTCTTCTTTATTTTTATTCAAAAGGTAGAGAGAGAAATTTTCTGTCTACTGCTTCACTCCCCAAATACCTTCAACAGCCAGGGCTGGGTCAGGCCAAAGCTATGGGTGGCAGGGACCCAGCTAAGCAAGCCATCACCTACTGCCAAGGGACTTAGGTATGAGATGAGCACATTGCAAGCAGCACATCAAATGCTGCACCAAACATTCACTACCAGGCTACAGCTGAAGAATTTGACGGGAGTAGGATGACTTAACTAAGCAGACTCCTGTCTTGCTAGATGGAGGCTTTCCCAGTCACCTGGAAGGAGAGCAGGTATTTGGGCAGGCTTGCTTCACCTGTGCCCGCTGGTATTTCTGAGTAACTCAACTCAATACAAGTAAGGCACAAAGTGAAGCCACACAGTGTGGTTACTTGGGCCCCATGGTTTCTGGTCGTCTGCATTCATCTCACTTCTAGGGACTACGTCTATTTATAACAGCCAGGCATATGGAGCTGTACTCAGTAAGAAAGGTAAGGAAAGGCCTATGTTCCACTACATTTCTGAAAGCAAAACTAAGGCAAAATCAATCAATCTCCTTTAGCATTATTTAAGAAACTTCTTATTTTTTGTTGTACTTTATTTGCTATTTTTTTACTTTATTTTCGAATGAAGTATTTTTTAAACATACACAATATTTTATTATGTGCTTTTGAATTTTTTTAATATCAAGAGAACACAAGTAGTTCATAGATAAAATTCTAATACAGTGATACATCCTCAACACCCTCCCCCTTTCTTTATCTAACTTTTGCCATTTTTTAAATTTATTTATAAACATAGTTAGCTTAAGGTTCCAGTAAATAGAGATCAGCAAATAACAGTAGAAAGACCAGTGCTCAACAGGTACAAACAATACCCAAGTCCCAAGATGACAGCTTCCCTCATATATACGTGTATGTGCATGTGTGTGTGTGCATATTTATGCTCTATATATTATCTACCACAAGTCAGAGAAAGCATGCGGTATTTGTCTTTTATGGGTCTGGCGTATTTCACTAAGCATAATGGTGGCCAATTACATCCATTTTGCTGCAAGACAGGATTTCACTTCCTTTATGATTGAGTTGTATTCCATCATACATCTATGCCACATTACTTTTTATCTACTTATCTGTTGATGGACATCTGGGTTGATTCCGTATCTTAGTTACTGTGAACTGAGCTGCTATAAACACAGGTGTACAAGTAATTCCTTCATAGGCAGTCTTCATTTCCTGTGGGTAAATGTACAGGAGCAGAATGGCTGGGTGATACGGTGGATCTATTATCAGATTTCCGAGGACTCCCCATACTTTCTTCCATGATGGTTGTTCCAGTTTACATTCATACCAACAGTATTTTTTAATCTCCTAACCGCCTCTTAACTTAAAACAAAGGTGACTGATCATACCCAGTCCAGGATAACCACAGGGATTTAAGATCCCCAGAAGCCAGGACAAGTGGTGAGATGACAGCAGATTTCTCCCTTCCATTTCATATTTGAGCAAATACCTGTAGAGGTGGGAGAGGTTAACCAAGGACGGCTGCGGCTTTAGGTCCCCTTCTTCCTGAATATGCTGTGTGCATGTGCACGGGGTTTAGGGGTACAATGCATACAATGATGCTGCTAAACCTGCTATGAGGTGAAAATATTTTTAAGTCAAAACCATATTTAATATATTAACCCTTCTGCAGCTTAGCCCAACAGTACATGAGACCTATTATTCCCTCTTCTGACCATATGGCTAACCACATGGCTAACTCAGAGTTGCACCTCAATGAGCAGCATGACAAGAGTGGATTGTGCATCTCAATTCCACTAAAATGAAGATTTGAATATTCTGTTCACTGCTGAATCTACAATAGTTCATGGCATAAAGAGGATAATTAATAATATCTGTTGAATTAAGGAATGAATAAATGCAAAGACAATCTTCACATACTAGCAATATTAACTAGAGGTATTTTGGTTTGGGGGAAAATTATTAATGACTCATTCATCAAAATGTTCATATGCTAGAGCTGGCACTGTGGCGTGACGGATCAAGTCACTGCCCTCTGTGATGCCGGCATCCCATATGGGTGCCACTTCAAGTCCTGGTTGTTCCAGTTCCAATCTAGCTCGCTTTTAATGTTCCTGGGACAGCAATGGAAGATGCTCCTAGTACTTAGTTCCCTGCACCCCCATGGGAGACCCAGAAGAAGCTCCTGGCTTCAGTCTGGCCCAGCTCTAGCCATTGTGGCCATTTGAGAAGTGAACCAGTAGAGAAGAGACCTCTCCCCCTCTTTGTCTCTGTCTTTCCCTTTCTCTCTCTCCCTAACTCTGCCTTTCAAATAAATAAAAGCAGAAAATCTTAAAAAAGAAATGTTCATATGCTTTAACAAAATACAGCTTTCAGCGTGGTGCGCTGGCCACAGCGCGCCGGCCATGGCGGCCATTGGAGGGTGAACCACCGGCAAAAGGAAGACCTTTCTCTCTGTCTCTCTCTCACACTGTCCACTCTGCCTGTCAAAAAAAAAAAAAATTAATAAAAAGTAACCTGCTGTGTGAAAAAAAAAAAAGCATGCTAAATATCAAAAGATCTTCTCACATATGAACGTCAAATTGAAGAAAAAATTGTTGGGGCTGGTACTGCAGCGTGGCAGGTAACACCACCACCTGCAGTGTGAGAATCCCAAATGGGTGCCAGTTTGAGTCCTGGCCACTCCAGTTCTGATCCAGCTCTCTGCTATGGCTTGGGAAAGCAGAAGACAGCCCAACTACTTGGACCCCTGCACCTGCATGAGAGACCCAGAGGAGGCTCCTGGCTCCTGGCTCCGGATCGGCCCAGCTCCGGCCATTGTGAACAACCAGGTAGTGAACCAGCAGATGGAAATCCCCACCCCCCTGCCTCTCCTCTCTCTGTATAACTCTTTCAAATATATAAATAAATAAATCTTAAAGAAAAAAAAGAAAACAAAAAAAACTGTTGTTTCTCTTCCTGTACCGTAACATGCCACAAACCATCAACACTCAAATCAGAAAGACATCTAATTGAATCTAGCAGGAAAATAGTGCCTAATTTTCCTATCCGAACTGTTTCATTTTCCCCAAATTATTGCGCCAGATGACTTCTAACACGTTTTTAAAAGCACACTTAGTTGGTAAGCAACTTCTCTGATATTTTTCCTCAGAATATCGTAATGTTATTAGCCATGATCTGGTACTCATCAATAAATCAACATGAAAAGCCATATATACTGTATTATATTTAGTTTACTGGCTTAAAAGAATTTATTTGTATGTGTTGAATATAAATTGACTATAAGCTATGAGAAATTTAATTTTCTAGGCAATAGGATTATAATCCTAATCCTTTGTACTTAAGTCATAACACTTAATTCCTCAAACTTTTAATTCTTGTTTTTTAACTCAGTGTTAAATGCTAATAAGAGAAATATATGAAATATGTAACTCTCAACCAGGTTTTTGTCAAAATGACATTGACAAATAACATTTAAAAGTTTTCTTATACCATTTAAACCTCATCATGTGCCAATGTTTATGTAACATAAACAAACATTTGCACCAGAATAGGTATTGTGGAGTCACAATAAATCAGAGATGTAAAGTATCAAACACTGAGGTACTTAAAGAGTAATACATGCAATGGCAACACTTTGAAAACAGTTAAGAATAAAGATAAGTAAAAAACATATTTATTCAAGACGACATCACTTCAAGAAGGAGACTAAGTCTATATCCAAAATACTTTATTTCTTCCCAATCTTAGCCTAAGGGAAAATAGAAGATAGCTCAAAACAGATACTATATTAAAGCCATATTAACACAGTCTCCCCAACTCAGTAACTATATAGCTAGTTTATATTAATACAAAGTCCACAGAATTATAAAAAGTCAAGAGTTGCAGCCATAAGAACACGGTACTTTTAAAATTACCTTGCTAGCGATGGACAGGAGTTACTCCAGGTAGTGAGCATGGTCACAAAAATGACCTTGAAGGTCCCAAGAAATACCTAGCAAATTATTTCAATACTCTAGGCTTACACAAAAAAAGCTCTTTCACATAAATTCTGGATCTACTTCTGTTTCAGCTTTCTGCAAGTAACTTCTGATGGTAAGGTTTTCTGACGTTGAACTACCAACTAACCTAAATGACATTAACTTGGACAAGCCTCATGATACGGTTTAAGAAATTTCCAGACTCGACCTAGAGCAGGCAGACTTGTTTTTACATTTATGCTAATCATTAACAATCAAAGATTAAGAGGCCCATCTCTACATGTATTAAATTACAGTATACTTACTGCAGGCCAGTGACAGACACAGGACAAGTTTACAGGTACTGACAAGAACATATCTGCCAATCACACCGAGTCAACACAGCAAGAGTGAAGAGAGAGTGGTGAGGTGAGGAGAGTAACATTTTAAAAGAGCAACACAAAGCCGGACAGCACGGCACCAGCCCATGTGTAGGTAAATATGAAGAAAAGGATGGACGTCAAACCGCTGACAGCGAATACCCCTGCAGAGAATGTCTGAGGTTGATTTCCACAAGAACATATTACTCTGAATAGAATACTCTAACATGCAGTTTAGAGGGGGTGGGGATTTAACACTGAACTCTCACTTTGTTTTAAATAATTAAGAATCTGCAAAGAGTTATAAGACCAGTTCTTAAATGTAAACACTCGGTCAGTTTTCAGTACTTATCACTGACAATGACGTCCATCACACCCATGTCCGTATAATCTGGTTGGGGAAAGTGTGGGGGATGTCTGAGTTTGAGTCTTTGGCTCTGCTTTGGGTTCCCGGTTCTTGCTGATGCACGCCACGGAAGGCAGGAGGCAATAACAGTTCACGTACTTGTGTGTCTGTAGCCACATGAGAGCACTCCACTGAGTTCCAGGCTCCAGACTTCCACCTGGTCCAGCCCTGGCTGTGGCCATCCTTTGGCAGAGTGAACTGGTATCTTTCTGCCTCTCTCAGGCTACCCATCTCTCTCCCCTGCCCATCTCAAAACAATTTAAAAATATAAATTTTCCTTAAAAGGACTAATACTGTTTCAGACTTACATCATGCTTTAATTTTTTTTCCCTAAAGAATATGAGTGGAGTCATGGCAGACATTAGAAATTAATAATAAAAATAAAAAGTTTCATTTCCTATTTCAACTTCACCTGTCAATATTGTATCCTCAAATATTCTGTGTTTCTCAAGTCCAAAATATTATTTAGCATCACCTTCCTAAATTCGCAAGTATACTTTCAATGAATATTTCTTGGTTAAACAAAAGGAATTTTTATACCAAAGATTAGACTATGCATTTACTATTAATATATTTTCATACACACATGCCTGTGTGTGTTAAATTGTTTCTGAAGTCATCCCATGTTTAAAAAGAGTAAGCAACAGACTATCAACCCTGTACCTTATATTCATCCACAATAATACTGAGAGCTTCATGACCAGCCTTCCTCATGTCTTCCAATTCTTGCTTATGTTTATCCTGAAAGAAAACAGAAAGTAAATCCACGATTTGTTACCGTTTTGTTTTCAAAATAATAAAACCATCAACTTTTACTCCACGAATGCCTTAGACGTCTAGTAAGACACACCAATAATGCAAAGAAAACAGAGAAAGGGTTCTTAAATAAATAAATCTTTTTTTTTTTTTTTAATCTAAAAGGCAGAGTTACAGAGAGAGGAGAGAGACAAAGAGACAGACGCAGACAGAGAGAGAGACAGAGAGAGAGAGAGATTTTTTGCATCCTCTGATTCACTCCTCAAATAGCTGCAAGGGCACTGGTCTGTGCTAGGCTCAAGCCAGGAGCAGGAACTTCATCCGGGTCTCCTTTGTGGATGCAGGAGTCCAAATGCTTGGGCCATCTTCCATTGCTTTCCCAAGGGCATTAGCATGGAGCTGGTTGGGAAGTGGAACAGCCAGGACTCAAATTGCTACCCATATAGGGATGCTGGCACCATAGGCAGTGGCTTTACCTTTTAATGCACAGCACGGGCCCCCAGGTACTTTTTTTAAGACAAGACTGAATTCATTTGAAAGGCACAGTCACAGAGACAGAGAGAGATACAGAGACAAAGGTAGAAAAATCTTGTCTCTGTTGTTTCATTCCCCAAACGGCCCCAAGAGCTAGGGCTGGGTCAGGCAGAAACCAGGAGCCTGGAATTCCATCTGGGTCTCCAACATGGGTGGCAGAGGCGCGAGCACTCTGGCCACCCTCAGCTGCTTTCAGAGGTGCAGTAGCAGGCAGCAGGATCAGAAACAGAGCAGTCGGGACTTGAATAGGTGCTCATATAGGACTGCCAGCAGTACAGGCAGTGGCTTAATCCCTGTCATGCTGGCCCTGAGAAAGCATACTTTAACAAATAAAAAAGTCTTTAGCAGTTTTGGGACAGTACTGAGCCAGTAAGAGATAAAGAAGGAACAAAATAAAGGACAAAGACACCAAAAGGTGAGATTACAAAAGCTTGGGACCACGGACAACTCCTGGCCTGGACCAACAGACAGGTGACCCTGTCACTGCAGCAAGCCTGGCTCCACACCTCTGATTCCTCCTCCAGTGCTTCTAATACAGGTCCAAGTGGGAACCACTGGATACACCGTACCTGCCTAGGATGGGAGAGGATGAACTCTCCTTGGATGATGCTAGCATTCTACAGCATCTTTCCAATTTACAAGCGCACAGTTCAGTTTTCAGTACAATATTAACAACATACAAGACTAAAACAAAAACAATAAAATGACAACAAAAAAGAGAGGGAAGAACCAGCATTGGGGCACAGTGGGTTAATCCACCATCTGAGATGTCAGCATCCCTCATCAGAATGGCGGTTTGAGTCCCAAGTGCTTTGCACTCATTCCAGCTGCCAGCCAATGTGCCTAGGAAAGCAGTGGGAGATGGCCCAAGTGCTTGGACCACTGCCCCCTACATGGGAGAACCAGATGGAGTTCCAGATTCTTGGCAGGGCCACCATGTGGGGAGTGAACTGGTAGATGGAAGATTCTCTCTCCTCTGTAACTCTTCCTCTCAAATAAATAAATATTTTGAAAGGGTGGTGTCTGGAGATACAAAATAGTTGAGCGGGATTCGGATACAGGCACAAATAAGAGTTAATGAAGAGCTTTTTAAAATGCATTCCTTTATCTGAAAGAGGGGTGGCCTGGCTTCCGGGGTCTAGGGCTTCCTCTTGGGCCTCTGTCACACGGTGACACCAGTGCTGCATCGAGGTCATCAGCTTCTCAGTGTTTGCTGACATCTGACTTCCCCGAACCCCTCCCCCTCAGCACCTGGACGGCTTCTTTCTCTTGTGTTCCATGGTCGTCTCTAACACTTGTCATTATTCCTCTGCACTCTCAGAGGGCTACTGTTTCTGGGTCTCCCGAGAGAGCTGTGGGCTCAGAGCACTCTGCCAGATTCCACGACTGTCCTCACATCTGTCTTCCCAGAGCTGCCTTCTGCTGGGGCCCTATTCCTTTTGGGGTGGCCACGTCTGATCCCCTGGGTCCTCAGGATCCAGGGTCTTCACTCGCCCCTCTGCTGACATCAGCAGGGATGATATGTGACACGTGGACACCCTCCTGCTCTCGGTGGCTTAGTCCCACCGTGTGTTTTCCAAATTTCATGTAACTACTGCCATTCAGTATTTGGTTGAAGGTGGTGTTCGTAGGTTTTTCTTTTATCTATCTTAATTACTCTAATTTTTCAAGAAGATATGTGAAGACTCACAACTCAGCAGCCTCTGTTGCTGCCATAATCCTGCTCAACCCACTCCTTCCTTTGCGAAATATTTTCCATCACTGGACCCTTCACTCGTTCTCTTTCTAGCAAATTCCTTCTCAGCCCGTTCCCGAGGCTCCCATTCATGGCCCCAGCTCCCAAATGCAGGCGTTCCCTGAGCACTGAACCTCTAACTTTACCAAACTCTAATTAATCTTAATTCTATTACATTAAACAATATCGATCCATAAATCCTTAATTTACATCTCTAACCCTGCTAAGACTGACTGCCACCAGATTTATTTATTACACGGGTATCTAAAAAATAAAATATCCAAGTTAAGTCCAATGTCAAATTCTTCATTTTCCTCTACCAAACTGCTAGTGCAACAAAAAACAAAAAAATTGTGAAATCATTTTTTAATTTTTTTCTTTTAATCTTTCATAATCCACACATAGTCTTCAGAAAATCCTACTGGTTCTAACTTTTTAATTCTTTAACTCTTAAATGATAAGTAAAACGTGTGTCGGGCACTGTTCTCAACTTGTTTATTTGAATCTATATATTAATCTCATGATCCACAAGCTGAACACCTGTCAGCCTATGCACTGCTACATTCTGGCCTACACTATGCTAATTTCTCAGCAGGAGTACTATACGAACACCCTTGTCACCAAGACCCCAGCCTTTTTCCTAGTAATCAGAAAAATCCTTTGAAAACTTAAGCCCAATCACACATTGGAACATGAATTCTATGAAGAGGCAGGAATTAATCGCTGCTGTGTCCACAGTGCCTAAAACAGCCCAGTGGGTGGTCAACAAATATCTGAATAAAGCAAGATCACACATCTGTCCAAAATTCCCAGATGGCTTTCACATTGCTTCACATAAAAAACCTACCATCATTCCCATGGCCCAAAACCAACATCACTCTCTTCCTAACTCCCTCCGTGGCCTGGTCTTTCCTTGCTCATTATCAGAACACTCAGGATCGCTCTTGCTATGGATGTTGAGTTTCACCTGCTAACCCACCCCACACCCATATAATAGATGTTCACTTCCTCCAGAGATCATGTTCAAATGAACCTCACCATAAAACCTCCGCTGACCATTCTTACATACAATGGTGCACACCCATCACTATCACTCATACTTTATTTTTCTACATAGCACCTTTTACTATCAAATGCTTTGCATTTATTTTCTGTTGCCTGTCTCTATCAACTAGAATGGGAAAGATAATGAAGCCACCTTCTGAACACCATGGTACCTGGAATGGTGTGGAGAACATAGATACCAGCAAGATTTCAACTTTTGACAATGAGTTCTATTAGAAAAAGTGAAGCTTCGTGTAATGTTGAATATGTGTGTCTCCAACGGTACCTTACACACAGTGTCAGTTCAATTAGCAAGGACTGAATAGGGAAGACAGAGAATGGGCTGGATTTGAAGGCTACATACACCTAGGAAGTGAGAAGTATGTTTACTTTCTTCTTCAAAGATAGCTGTTTGACATCAAAATACAAATGCAACAAAAGTAATTTACAGCAAAGTCTTGGAAAAAGGAGACTAATATACAGGCACATAAGATGTTTGCTGAACCAATCAATGGAACTGTGATCGACGGTCCTTCCTCTGACATATAGTAAACGTTTAAGTTTTATCTGTTAAATCAAGGGAGCTGGATTAGCCTTCTGACTTTCTGAACGCCATTTCGATGCAGCATGCTACAACTACATCAATCAGTCTCCTTTAAGTACTTCAAACTCACTGTCAGCAATCAAATAACCACATTGTAACACACCAGGTTGCCCAGATACCAAAAGAAAAACACCAAGAAAAACCAAATAGTCATACACAGAACTGAAATTTTTATTTCAAGAATATTGAGCCAAAGTTTTACAACCTATCTTCAAAGTAGTTAAACACAAATCCAACCACAAAGATAGCTTTCTTTCAAAATGTCAAACCCCAAAGCATCAGTAGAAAGGGAAAACTCAGGAAAGTACTTCACCTTAAATAAAAGTACGCAACTTTTTAACAAGAAGAGACTTCAAAGCTATACAAAGCCAATGCATTCACTCAGAAATGAGCAAACTGGGGCCCCCACGGGGTCAAGGAGATTTGTTCAAACAGGGAAAGGCAAAGCCTAAATGAGTTCCATCTCAATGTGTATTTTAAACTGTTCTGTGAAAACTAAACTACTAAAATGTATTCCCATTTCTTCATCATTAGGTTTCTCTTCTGTATGAAATGCACAAAATCCTAGGTCACATATCACACTCATTGACAAAAACAGTACACGTAACTGTTCACATTTAGTAAAACCTAAAATAGTTATTCACTAGCTCATTACTACCAACCGTAAGATTTTACCTGAAAAAAATGATGCAAAGTAAAATGTTTTTCTAAGATTATCAGATGCACATTTCCATCAATCCAACACTACTCATAACCACTCCAACCCCAACTTCCTGCTTGTCAAGATGTTTAGATATATCTAAGTCTCATGTACTTAATATGCCTGAACATGAATGATAATCAGAAAATATTTGTTGCTAGGGTCAGCATTTGGCACAGCAGGTTAAGCTGCTGCTTGCAATGTCAGCATCCCCTATAGGCATGCCAATTCAAGTCCTGTTTCCCATTCTGATTCAGGTTCCTGCTAAAGTACCTGGGAAAGCAGTGGATGAGGCCCAAGTGTTTGGGTCCGATCAACCACGTTCAAGACCCAGATTGAGTTTCCGGCTCCTGGCTTCAAGTAGGCCCTGTTCCTGGTTGTTGCAGGCATTTGGGGAATTAAACAAGGGACAGAAATCAATCAGGCTCTCTTTTTCCCTGCACCACCCCGTCTGTCTCTCCCCTGTCACTCTGCCTTTCAAATAAAATTATATAAATCTCTAAAAAATTATGAATAGAAACATAAACATGAACCACATAATCAACAAAAATAGGTGCTTTACAGAAAATGCTACGTAGGCAATTTTGTTTTTTTTAATTACGTTACTACCTTTAATATATCAATAGCAATACTCAATTCAGATATATGAACTAAGATTTTTTAAAAATCTTAAATTATGACACAAATCGATAAACATTTCTAACTTCACATACAATTACTGTTAGCCATTTCCAAGCCAAGTAGAACCCATACTAATCATCTCTAATAAATTAATCCATGCAAAGCAACAGAATACCCTGCCACACAGACTGTTAAAAGCCAGCATCTGATTGATGTGCTTGGAATGAATTATTACAACACTTTAAAAAAAAGTGCGGGGATAAAAAACAAACTCCAAAGACCAACCAACCGTTACAGCCCACCTATTCGAAAGCAGCTGCTTCCCACTTTCCAAATTCTTTGACCAGGAGCCAGGCTATAATTAGTGACCAGAGCAAAATTAAAACTAATGCCGCCTCATTGAGAAAGGCTTTCCGATGCAGATTTCACTGCCACTTTCTCTGAAGCCACAAGATTACATCTCTTTCACAACAACTAATCAACTCTATTGGAGAAGGCAGGCATAAACACCTCCAGATATTCCAAAAGGAAATTTGTGGAGGAAGAAATCAAAATAAAGATAGTAGGACAACACCCAACCAATGCAATAGAAACAGCATAAAAGTTTCCCCTAGTGAAATGTCAAGAATCCAGCACACGAATATGGAATAACTGTAATTGCCAATGTGGCACAAAAACAATGTACGTGTGTACATTCTGTCAGAACGCAAGAAAAAACAACCAAACACCTCTCCAACACTCAGTGTCCCTCCCCACCATTTGACAGTTCCAACAAGCCTGAGTGCTTTCCTAAAGGGAGCTGTGATCCTTGCAATGAAAGTAGGTTTTCCTGGCACAACATTACAAATGCCACTGGAAGTCTTTCCCATGAATAAGCATCCAATTCCTGCTTCACTATTCCATCTCACTGTTGAGTCTCTCTATACACTCAGTAACAAGTAACAGCAAATGACAAATCCTTCAAACGATTTCCCAGTCTCAGAGACTACTTCAATTATTTTAGCCAAATACAAAGCTGAAGAAAAATAACCACGTAAAAATCATTCTAAAGGTACGAAGTAACACTACACGCCCAAGTTAAAGCACGTTTGCCACAGTCCACTGCCCCAGTACTGAAATAGATGACTTTCATAGATGTGTCTGTCCCTTTATGATAATTCTCAGTCTCAAAGGCTTAGGTTTAATCTTTGGTCCCATTCCTTTAATGTCCATCCTAACACACTGCAAGGGTTTTATCAGCAGACAGAAACAAAACCATCGGCTTTGCTGAATCTTCTCAATAAAAATAAGACGGTGCGGCTGGCGATGAGGTGCGGTGGGCTAAGCCTCTGCCTGTGGTGCCGGAATCCCTTATCGGCAGCAGTTTAAGTCCTGGATGCTCCTATTCCGATCCAGCTCTCTGCTATGGCCTGGGAAAGCAGTTGAAGATGACCCAAGTCCTTGGGCTTCTGCACCCGCATGGGAGACCCAGAAGAAGCTCCTGGTTCCTGGCTTTGGACTGGCTCGCTCCAGCTATTGTGGCCATCTGGGGAGGGAACTGGTCGATGGAAGACTTTTCTTTCCATCTCTCCCTCTCTCTAATTCTACCTCTCAAATAAATAAAATCTTAAAAAAAAAGACAGCAAAGCAAACTTTTGGAATTTTCCTAAATAAATACAAGATGAAGGCATGCAAAGAACCTCACAATCGGCTTCTATCAGCACAGAAATAACTGATTTTCTGTATGCTAATATAGAAAACCCAAACATGACGATTGCAAACATGCCAAAGCCAAAACTTGAAGGAAAGGAATTGGTAGTCAGCATACGAGGATTGAATAAATGGGTCACACTGCATGCATCTCTCTGATGATAAACACAACCGCTCAAGTGAAACTGGTCACAGCTGATACTTGACCACCACAGTGACATTACTCCTGTCACTGTCATGTCCCCACCTCCTCTGCCAATCTCCCAACCTCCTCCAGCTAAAGAACAGAGGCCAAAGCTCTCACAGCCGGAGCAACGCAGCCTCTAGCCAAACCCTGGCCAAGACCCTGGTTACTCTGTTGACTGGACTGGTTCTGTCACTACTGTGACTGCAGTGACAGCACAGTGTCATCATAAATGCTCCAGTTAAGAAAGAAGGGGCTGGCACCGTGGCTCACTAGGTTAATCCTCCACCTGCGGCGCTGGCATCCCATAAGGGCGCCGGTTCTAGTCCCGGTTGCTCCTCTTCCAGTCCATCTCTCTGCTGTGGCCCAGGAAGGCAGTGGAGGATGGCCCAAGTGCTTGGGCCCTGCACCCGCATGGGAGACCAGGAGAAGCACCTGGCTCCTGGCTTCAGATCAGCACAGCTCCATCCATCGTGGCCATTTGGGGAGTGAACCAATGGAAGGAAGACCTTTCTCTCTGTCTCTCTCTCACAGTCTGTAATTCTGTCAAATAAGTAAGTAAAATAAAAAAATAAAAAAATAAGAAAGAAAGAAAGGAAGGAAGGAAGGAAGGAAGGAAGGAAGGAAGGAAGGAAGGAAGGAAGGAAGGAAGGAAGGAAGGAAGGAAACCAACCCCACTGGGCACCAGATTCTGAAGATTATTATTGATGTCCCACTTTGTAAAGATCATCAAAGGTGAGGTGCTTTGAGAGGCAGATGCCCAAAAGCAACTCGAGCTGAAAGCAGGGAGAAAAAAGAACCAACAGGAAAGGCGAAAAGCAGGAAGCAAAGGGTGAAGGAGAAAGGAGGAACCCTTTCCTAACCCTAACCCTAATGCTAACCCTAACCAGGAAGAACTGTGGGGAGGAGGCGGGAAGAGCAGACACAGCTTGCAATCCACAGCAAGGCTGAACCTACTCACATGGATCAGGACCACGGCAACAAACCCGCCCCACTCTGCCCTTCCAGAGGCTGGCATCCAAACAGCAAGGAAGGCTGTCCAGCCCGCTGATACTCAAGACAACACTCGTCCTGCATGCATACAGAAAATCCAAAAACACTGTCCCATTCACGACAGAAACCTCTCTCAAATTCTGGGTGTATGACTTTTCACATTTTAGACTCCTCTCTAAAGTCTGGTTTTATTTTTAATCTCAGGTAACAGAACGTTCTAGTAACAAAAATTATCAATATGGGTAACACTTTGATCAAGAAAAGCAGAGTGGCTTAATAATCACAACCACTTTTTAATGTTTCAATTACTATATATTCTGCACTTTCTTGTTATTGTCATTCACCTTCACATATTTAAGTAAACTGAAATCCATCTCTGGTGCTTGTAGTGAGTTGAACTTTAATCCCTAAAGCTTTTGTCTAAATCATAATGCCTAGTACCAGTGAATTTAATCTTATTTGGAAATAGGGTCTTCAAAGACATGTTACCCACCATAAGATGGATTGTCCTGCATTGGCCGTAAGTCTAATTAATGGGGCATTTATAAAACAACAAGACAGACATGTGGGACACAGAGATACAGGACAGAGGGCATTTGAAAACTGAGGTGGGGGATGGAGTTACACGTCCACAAGCCAAAGACTCCCAGGCACCACAAGAAGCTCAAAGAAGTAAGGAAGTATTAACGAAAGTGTGTGGCCCTACCAGTGTGTTACTTCAGATTTCTGACATCTGTAACCAATTTCTGGTGTTTTAAGCCACCACATTTACAGGAATCTTCTAGAAGTTCTAGGAAATGAACACAGATTTTGGTACCAAAAAGTGAGTGCTGCTGTAGCAAATTAAACTTAAAGAAGTGAAAGCCGTGGGGGTAAGTAAGGGGCGAGGCTGGAAGAAGTCCTGGCACCAGAGTGGACAAGTCTCGATGGCCCAGAAGAAGGCACTGGTAGACTGTGGACATTCAAGGCGATCCTGGTGAGGGCCAAGGAGGAAGTGGACACCAGATCGTCCTAGAGAGAGCCCCCATCACCTCAGAGAGGAGACAGGCCATTCTGAACACACTATCACTAGCAACAGCAGCACTGCAGGTGCTTCTAGTGAGGTCCCAGAAGCAAGTCAGGAGCATGTAACTGAGATGCTAGGAGAGGATCTCTGCTATAAAACCACGAGAAACTGGGCTGACCTGTGCCCTGCTGCTGGATGGAAAGTAGCCCCTAAGCCATGGACTTCCATATTTAGCTGAGGAGACCTCTAAGCAAAGTGTTGAGGATACAGCCTAGTTTCCCCTTACTGCTGGTAGTAAAAAACAAAAAGGAGGAGATAAACTTAGGAAGAACGCAAGAGGCAAATAGCAACCAACATTGATTGCTATGGGAGGTTATTAGTCTAACTATATTGCATACTAGAGTTAGACAATCCACTACTGCAAAACTGTGATATGGAAAAAGGTCAAGGGCATGACCACAGAAATTTGCTGAGGAGATTAGGTATATGACTGGCTTATGGATTCCAACAGCCACCTCAGCAGAAGACAGGAATAGATACAGGGTTATCCAGGGAAGACTTGTGGAAAATCCACTCATTTAGTCTCAAAAATTCCTCTTTACTTTAATAGAGATCCACCAGGTTTTTGAGAATGTTACAGTAAGCCTTGGTGGAAGGGGACAGGATGGGATGAGATGAAGATAGGCTGTCTGACTTCCTCGATTCTACAGGGAGGAAACAGCCTGATGACGCGACAAGGTACTCAGTTCATGGAAAGTGCAACTAAGAGATAAGTTTATGCTTTAGAAAAAAATTATTTCTGTAATCTGAGCATAGTATTTTCATAATATGCAATTCCCATCAAAAACCCTTGATACGTTGGCCGGTGCCGTGGCTCAATAGGCTAGTCCTCTGCCTTGTGGTGCCGGCACACTGGGTTCTAGTCCCGGTCGGGGCGCCAGGTTCTGTCCCAGTTGCCCCTCTTCCAGGCCAGCTCTCTGCTGTGGCCCGGGAGTGCAGTGGAGGATGGCCCAAGTGCTTGGGCCCTGCACTCGCATGGGAGACCAGGAGATGCACCTGGCTCCTGGCTTTAGATCAGCACGGTGCGCCAGCCACAGCACGCCGGCCACAGCGGCGATTGGAGGGTGAACCAACGGCAAAGGAAGACCTTTCTCTCTGTCTCTGTCTCTCTCTCACTGTCCACTCTGCCTGTCAAAAAAAATAAATAAATAAATAAAAACAAACAAACCTTGATACGCACAATCTTCTAGATCAAAGGATGAGTCTGAGTATAGAGCTGGAGGTACACAGAACAAAGTGATGAGCCCAGAAACAGAGGCTGACTGAGCCACAGGCAGAGAGTTACAATAGAGCTGCAAGTGCAAAAGGTGACAAAGCCAGAAGCATGAGCACAGAGGGCAACTGACCTGGAACACAGACCCAGGCACAGACCAAGCTGGGGCCATTAAGTGCTGTGGCTGCAAGTCATGGGCTCAAAAAAACAGAGCCACTGGGCCAGAAGCAGAGCATCAAGACACTGGGGATTACTGTCAGTCTTGAAGACAAAGGGCTTTACCCTGCTGGGTTCTAAACTTGCTTGAGACTGGTAATTCCTTTATTTCTTTTACATTCCCTTTCAGATGGGAATGCAATGCCTGTAACACAATTATATATAGAAGCAGATGCTTTGATTTCTAATTTTGCAGATCTAATGGAGACAAATTTTACCCCAGGACCAATCAATCCCATGCGTCACTGAACCCTGGTTTAGATAATTTAGCTGCTGACAGTTGGGACTTCTGTGCAATGATATTTAGATGAGATTTTGGACATAGAGCTGATGCAATACAGTACGATGAGATTTCCAGAGACATTTGGTCTTGGTACACATACTTTGCACTGTAGAGGAAAGGAATTTTGAGTGGCCAAGAAGAAAACTGTAAGTTAAGCTCTGTCCCTTCAAATCTGCTCCGTTGGATCCAGCATTGTGGCATAGCAGGTAAAGCCACATGGCCTGCAATCCCAGCATCCTGTACGCACTCTGCATCATGTCCTAGCTGCTCCGCTCCCAATCCAGTTCCCTGCTAACACATGAGAAGAGTAGCGGAAGATGGCCCAAGTTCTTGGGACCCTGCTACCCAAAAGGGAGATCTGGGTGAATCTATTAAGTGTGGCCACTTGCAGGGGAAAGAGGGAGTGAACCAGTGGATGGAAGATCTTTCTCACTCTCTAATTCTGCTTTTCAAATAAATACATAAAAATCTACTAAAAAAAAAAGTCTGTTCCAAGTTCTAATCCCAGGTACTTAGGAATCCCTTATTTGCAGATAGTATCAAGTTATGGATCCATGAGTTAAGATTTAGGGGGGCCTAATCCAATGACTGATTGCATTTTAAGGTCAAAGAAGGGAAGACAAGAGACATGGGAGGAAGAGACAGAAACCAGAGTCATTCTGCCAGAGCTTAGGAGCTGACAGGGGCCAAGGAAGCTCCTGCCCTGGAAGCTGAGGGGTAGTGGGGCCCTGCCAATCCCTAGAACTGAGAGCAAAGAGAATTCAGGGATTGGAAACCATGAACTTCATGATAATTTATGGCAGCCCTGGCATACCATACACCACCTTCTCCCTGAAGAGCTTCTTCCTGCACTAGCCCACAAGCCAGAAAGGCCTCACTTCCATTTCGTCCCATGTGTTCCCAAGACACCCAGCACACGAACACAACAGGGCACATCTCCTTATAAGATGGTGCTTCCGTGTGTTACAAACAACGACTGGTGTCTAGCCAAGTTACCTCTCCCAAATGGAATATGGGCGGTTTAACGGAGGTCTCAAAAATGCACTAACAGCAGCAATAATACCAGATGCTTACAAGAGAAGAGGGGGTATATACAGATACTAACTACTGCTGAGACCCAATACAATGAAAGCCCATGAAGAGAAGTTTTGGTCTTCCTTTCTGCTGTGTGTTACTTGTAGGAACACAAAGCTACAATGGGAGTTAAAGTTGACAGAACACAAAAATGCGTGTGCTAACTGTAATAGCAAAACCAACAAAGGTGAACTCAGAGTGTGAAAAGGGGAGAAACAATTTAACAGTAACACAAAAACCTCCAAACACTCAGGATTGGGAGCAGCAAGGCCTCTGGAAGTAAAGGTGACAGGAAGGCTAACAGAAGTGTTGATAGAAAGCTTGTTGTTGAAGACACAGTAACCTCAGAGCCCTGCAGAGCTCTGAGGTTGCCCCATGCATTGCCTGTAGAGCTAGCTGTGAGAGATCAGTTCTCTAGGTAGAGGGTCTAGGTAGAGGGCAATACACCAAGTGTCCAGGACACCACAGCAAAGTTACTCCAAGTTTCGTGAGTAAATGCGGAGCCCCAGAAATCATCCTTAACTATCCTGGACTCTGCTCACCAGGCAGGAGACTAAATGGGCCTTCTCAAGGAAAAGTAATGAAACAGTAAACAACACAAAACCAGGGCCAGGCACCTGGTGCAGGAGGTAAGACACCCAGTGGGATGCCCACAGCCTGTATCTGACCGCAATGCTTCCAGTCCCCGCTCTGTTCTCCAATCCAACTTCCTGCTAACGTGCCTGGTGGGAGGCAGCAGTAACGGATCAAGTACTGGGGTCCCCAGCATCCATGTGGAGGAGCCAGACTGCGTTCTCAAGCTAAATCTGGGGCATTGTGGTGGATGAGTCTGCTGAAGTACAACACCAGCAGACGGAAGAGCAGCAGCAAAGGAATGTACACTTACTGTGTGCACGGGGCAGTCAGCAGAGTCCTAGCTCAGCAGCCCAATGCCATTCAAAACCTTACACTCTCCCCTTGGGAGGAGAGCAGGAAGTGAGTGTAAACACAGTTCAGAGGAGTGGTAAATGATTCCTAGGGGAAATGAACAGAATACGTAGTAGACAATGGGCCATGACAAAGTTCCACTGGGATCTACAGGAGGTGCGGACAAATGACAGGAAGGGGAGGCACAGGGGAAGAGGAACACAGGCAGTATGGTTACACCATGCCGAAGTCCCTCAGGGCACCCCACAGGACAGCGTTCTGAAGTGGGGGTGAAGAGGGGCAGGAGAAATCTAGACTCCTCTCTGGGGATTTCATTTTTCCCAGGTTAATGACACTTGATGTAGAGAGTCCACGACAATTACATTTCTTTAAGAAGATTTATTTATTTGAAAGGCAGAGCTGCAGAATGAAAGGGAAAGACAGACATGTTAGCAAGGAGCTAGATAGAAATCAGAGCAGCAAGGACTTAAATTGGGGCTCACATGAGATGCTGGTTTAACAGGCAGCAGCTTAACCTGTGGCACCGTTCACACCAGCCCCATGGACAGATCCTGAATCGAAGGCGACTTTTTTAAAGTTTTCCACTTTCCTTTCGTTTAAAGTGCTTGGCCTGTCTACGTTAGACACATCAGGGCACCATTTCTGGAGCCTCCACAGATTCTGGCTCAAAAACAATTTCAAGACGGCAGTGGTAGATTAAACTGAGAACCAGGCCCTTCTTAGAATAGGGTCCTAGGAAGGTGCACATCCATAATTTCAGCTCTGCTTCAAACACTGGCACTAGCAAAGGGCAGACAACACACAGCCTTGTCAGATCACTCTGCAGACAAGCCGCCTGGGTTGGCACCAGTCTTCTGAATGAAAGCTTTCATGTCCCACTCCTGAGTAAGAGATGGTGAGGGTGCCGAGTGTGTGTGTGTGTGTATCTATCTATCTGAATGTCTTTTCAAAGATATTATGTTAGGAAATAATGGAATAAATAATGAAAATATTAACATTCTCAAAAAATAAGGAAATCTGTAGAATGCACAGACCAATAAACAGATACCATGAAGAGAGAACACTCAACGAAATACAAAAAAAAAAAGTCTTAGAAATTCAAAAAATACAATACATGAAACTATCAACTGGAAAATAAAAATGAGGAAAAGTATCCAGAAAGAACAGAAATAAATGAATAGAAAATGAATACAGGAAGATGAACAACCTGGTAAATCCAGGAATGAAATAACAGTTGTTAGAGGGAAGCCAAGGAAAAGAAAAGAGTAATTCAACAACAACAAAGCATTCAAGAAACTCCCCAGAACTAAACACTACACGCCGATGGGGTGGGTATGCAGAGTAAAGGAAATCTCCAAGAGTTCACACAAAACCGGAACTGAAAACTTGATTTTTCTGTGGGAATTACTCCTAAAGTCAAGGTTCTCTAAAAACAAATGATTTTTATAGATTTTCAACTAGGATAACAAGCCCTGGGGTGGGAGCAAGTTAAAATGAATAATTACTAGGCATAGACCTCACAAGCGTACCAGTAAATAACCAGCACAGTTGAAGAACAAAGCATAAATCCACCTGTTGGAGACAGAATTCTCAATTAAATCACAACAACTCAGTTAAGTAAGAGAAAACATGTATGAACCACACGAATTAACAAAAAAAATTTCATGAAAAAAATGAGAAAGAATATACAAGACAGGGGTGGAGCAAGATGGCAGCTAGGGAGCTCCCACATCAGCTCCCCACAGAAAACCAACTTCAACAGCTACTTACACACCTGAAGCCAGCTGAGACCACACTGCCACAATTAGAAAAGACTAGCTGTAGGAAGCAGGAGGGAGAGAACCACCCACATCAGCAAGCTCCAAGTAGCTCAAGCTAGAGACAGATATCTCATCACCCTCTTGGGAAAATGAATTAAGTCCAAACCTTACACTTGAAACCTATCCCTAGGACCCCACAATAAAAAACAGTGAGGGACACTGTATCTGCCTAAGAGCTATGTGGCTAAACGATACTTGGATCACCCCTCCCCAACCCAGGGCAGACAATGGAGCAAGACTCCAGCAGCTGGAGAGTACGGCATGCAAGAGAAGTTAGGATCTGGCCTTGAAGCTCAGAGTCCAGTCTGCCTCCATGAGGTCCAGTACCTCCAGAGGTCCACAGGCCTCCATCCCCAGGCCAGTGCTCACGGACACCGCCTCCAGACCATCCCTGATACCAGGCGAAGGTCTCGGCCCCAGCGGGATGGACAGGCTCTGGCAGGACTCGCACTGGCACTCTGATATGGGATGCAGGTGTCGCAAGCAGCAGCCTAATCCACTGCACCACAACACAGGTCCCTTATTTTTTCATAAAGACCAAAAAAATTTTAAAAAATAGAAATCATATTGATTATCTTTCCTGACCACAACATAATAAAACTAGAAAACAGTAACAACATAAATTTCAGAAACTACATAAATAAGTGAAAATTAAATCACTTCTGAACAACCAATGGATTAAGGAAGAAATTAAGAAGAAAAGTTTTAAAATTCTTGTAATAAATGAAGATGAAAATACGATATTCTAAAATCCAAGGGACAGAGGAAAAGCCAGTGTAAAAGTAAACTTCATAGCAATCAAGGCCTCAGTCAGAATGGCAGAAAGATCTCAAATCACAACTTATTCCTCAAAGAACTAAAAAAAAACAAGAACAAACCAAACCACATATTAGTATAAGGAACTAAGCAGAAATAATTTAGACATTTTTAAATACAAGAAATAAAATAAAGAACTAGTTAATTAAAGAAATAAAATTGGCAAGCCCTTAGCTATACTAAAAAGATTCAAATAAAATAAAATCACAGACAACCCAGTAACATAAAAAATTGCTAGCAATTATGATACAGTAACAAATTTGATAACCTAGAAGAAATGGACAAATTCCTGGCCATACATACCTTACTGTGATTGAATCATGAAGAAACAGAAACCTAAGCAATCCAGTAACAAGCAGTGACCATCAATCAGTAATTGAAAGCTGACCATCAAGGATTAGCCCTGGACCAGACAGTTTCACTCTGAACCCCACCAAATGTTAAAAGAATTAACATCAATCCTTCTTAAATTATTCCAAAAAAATAGCAGAAGAGTCAGGGACTTATAAGGTCAGCATTTACTGGACACTGAAACCAGACAACGATACAATAAAAGAAGTGAAGAGGGGAGGGATGCTATAGGACAAGACCCTTGATGAACATAAATGTAAAAAACCTCAACAAACTACTAGCAAACTGAATCCAACAGCACATTACAACTATTATTCCAAATGAGCAAGTGGGATTCATCCCAGGGATGCAAGGACCAATCAAAATATGCAAATCAGTAAAAATGACATACCACATCAGTAAAAACAACAAAATCAAACGATTATGCCAACAGATACAAAAAGGGTCTTTCATAAAATTAAACTCTGAACAAATTAGATATGAAAAATGTATTTCAATTTACTCAAGGCCATATTTCATAAGCCAATAGTTAACATCATACCAAATGGGGAAAAGCGGAAGGCTTCCTAACATCTGGAACAAGAGAAGGATGCCCACTTTCACAACATTTATTCAACACAGTACTGGAAGTCCTAGCCAGAGAAATTGGGCAAGAGAAAAAAATAAAGGGCATCCAAACTGGAAAAGAACAAGTCAAATTGTCACTGTTTGCAAATGACACAATCTTATATATGGAAAATGCCAACAACTCCACCAAAAACACTACTACTACTGCTACTACTAACTAAAGAACTGAGTAAAATTTGCAGGATACAAACTAAATGAGTTAGTACCACTGTTATATACCAACAGTGAACAATCTGAAAAATCAACCAAGAAAGCAATTTAATTTCCATTAGCTACAGCAAAAAGAAAATACCTAGGAGTAAATTTAAGTCAAAGACTTCTACAATTAAAACTATAAAACACTGATGTAGAATTAAAGAGGACACAAAGTAACAGAAAGACATTCCAGGTTCACACATGAAGAAACAGTATTGTTAGAACTTGCATACTACCCAAAGTGATTAACAAATCCAAAGCAATTCAAACTAAAGTATCAATGACATTTTCCATAGAGCTAGAAAAAATACTACTACAATCTGACTGGAATCACAGAAGACTTCCAACAGCGAAAAAAATCTTTAATGAAAAGAATGAACCAAGAGACACTTTATTACCTCACTTCAAAATATTCTACAACTGTAGCAATTAAAACAGCCTAGTGATGGCGTAACAACAAACACATATACCAATGAAACAGAGTGGAGACCCTGAAAGTAACCCACACTTCTACAACCCAATGATCTTTGACAAAGGTTCGAAGAACATGCATTGGAAAAAGAACAATCTTCTGAATAAATGCTAGGGAGATTGGGTGAGCTCATACAGAGGAGTAAAAATAGACCCTGATCTCTCACGATGTACAAAAATTAACTCATGACAGAAGATCGAAAAGTAAGACCCGACACTTTGAAACATCTTGAAGAAAACATATAGGAAACACTTCAGGACACTGGAACAGGCAGTGAGTTTTTAGTTTAGACCCCAAAAGCACAGGAAACAAAAGCAAAAAAAATAGAAAAATGGAATTTCACCAAACTAGGGATTCTTCACTGCAAAGAAAATAAACGAAGCTATCTGCAATTATACATCTGAAAAGAGCTACATGAGCAGAATGCAGAAGGAACTCGAATCAAGAGGAAAAACATGCAGATAATCTGATTTTACCATGTCCAGCAGACCCGGAGATTTCCCAAAGGAAAACGTATACATGGTCAATAGGTACACGAACAAATGCCCAACCTCACCAAAAACTCAATGAGATCTTCTCACTTCAGTTAGAGTGGCAACCATCAGAAGACACAAGATAACAAGTGCCGGCCAGAATGTGGGAAAACAGGGACCCCTGTACACTGTTGGTCAGAGTGTAAGTTAAACTAAAAACAGAACTGCCACATCGCCCAGCCATCTGGCAGCTGCACATACATCCAAGGCAAACGGAATCACTGTTCCAGAGAGAACACCCCCATGAACACTTCACTGTTCACAACAGACACAAAATGCAAACAACCTACATCCATTAACTGACAGATGGATAAAGAAAGAGGGTGAACCACTCTTCAGCAATAAAAAGGGGTGAAACTGTCATCAGCAACAACGTAGATGGGGCCAAAAGTTATTTTGTTAAGTGAGTAACTGAAGCGCAGAAACACAGGAACCAGAGGATCTCACTCACAGGTGGGATCTAAAAATGTTGATCTCTTGGAAAAACATGATGGTGGTCACCACTGGGGAGCACCTGCAGGGACAGAGGGAGACGTAGACAGGTGGATGAGCGGCACTAAGTCACACCAGAGTAAGAGGTTCTGGGGTCCTACTGTGCAGTAGGTAACTACAGGTAACGTGACTGTAGTGTATACTCCTCTTAAATAAATAATTTTTCAGTGTTTAAACTATAAAAACCTTTAAATTCTGATGAGCTAGATATGTAATGCATATATGTACTAAAATATCCATATGAATCCTCTAACAGTTTTTGTATGCAGTTAGTATTTTTTAAATAATGAACACACAAATGAAACTACTCAAGATAAACAAGAAGTTGTTCAGGAAAGGAAATTTAACAGGTAGTATAATCCACATGTCAACAGCACTTACCCAAACAAAATCATGTAAACACAAAATACAGAAAAAGTGAAATTTATGACAGAAGTACCTTGGGAAAATAGAGCAATTCTAAGTGCATATGAGAGGTAGGAATTTGAAAAACAGAAAAACCAACAAGTAGAAATATTATAAAATGTAGCATTTAGTAACATAAAATGGAAAAATTAAAATTAGTTGCGTTGGGGATTCCAGACAAATGGCAAGAGGAGACAACAGGATCTGTGAATGCCGGTTCTTAAGACAAACGGTGAGAATGTAACTCCCAACTAGTGTTTGTAATTTTGATGAGAATTTTTAAAAATTAAAATATCCCTGTGCTTAGATCTTATACTCTAATACAGATAGTAAATGAATACCAAAGAATCATAAAATCCCTAGTTTTTTATTTGCAACAGGAACTAAATACATAAGGTTACACATACAAGAAAACTGCAGTACAATGAGACCTCTTCAGTGTTCATCAGAAGGAAGGTGCTAAATCAATGACAGTGAACTCACTAGATTATTAAGAAGATGCTCTCAAGAGACTGTCCTTCAATAACCTAACCAAGTCCTTAAGTTAAAAAGCACAGATGAAGGGGGCCAGGGCTGTGGCCCAGCAGGTAAAGCCTCCACTGGCAGCGCTAGGATCCCATGTAGGTGCTGAGTCCTAGCCGCTCCACTGCCAATCCAGCTCTCTGCTATGGCCTGGGAATGCATTCAAAGATGGCCCAGGTCCTTGGGCCCCTACAGCCACATGGAAGACCCGGAAGAAGCTCCTGGCTTTGGATCAGCACAGCTCTGGCCCTTGTGGCCATCTAGGGAGTGAGCCGGTGAATGGAGGAACTCTATCTCTGCCTCTGCCTCTGCCTCTGCCTCTCTGTAACTCTGCCTTTCAAATAGATAAATAAATCTTAAACACACACATACACACACACAGGAAGTGCTAGCATTGTAGTGTAGTGGGTAAAGCTTCTTTCTGCAATGCTGGCATCCCACAAGGGCACTGGCTCCTGTCCTGGCTGCTCCACTTTCAATCCAGCTCCCTGCTGATGCACCTGGGGAAGGTGCACAGCAGAAGGTAGGCCAGGTGCTTACACCCCTGCTGCCTATTGGGAGATCTAAAGAAGTTCCTGGATACTGGCTTTGGCCTGACCCAGCCCTAGCCATTTCAGTACACAAAGGATCTCTCTCTCTCTCTGTCTCTCCCTCTAACTCTGCCTCTCAAATAAATAAATCTTCAAGAAAAAAAAAGCACAGATAATGCCTTTTGTATTTAATAGAAAAGGAGAAAAACGAGTGTGTGTGTGTGTGTGTGTGTGTGTGTGAGCTTCAAAAAGTCTATGAATAAATGGAATTAAAAGTATATCTTCAGGACATGCTCAACCTGACTTACCTCAAATGGTAGAGTTAGAAACATACCAGGAGATTCCAATTCAATCCCATCAAGGTGGCATGTACCAATGCCATCTCACCAGTCCCAGTGATCAATTTCTGTTCAGAGTTGATCATAATGATAGGACTAAGAACCAAAGGGATCACATAAACAAGAATAGTGTCTGCTAATACTAGCTGATAGAATCAAAAAGGGAGAGAACAATCCAACATGGGAAGGGAGATATACAGCAGACCCATAGAATGGTAGATGTCCTAAACAGCACTCTGGCCTCAGAATCAGCCCTTAAGGCATGCGGATCCGGCTGAAAAGCCCATGAGAGTATTTCAGGCATGGAAAGCCAAGACACTCTGGCAAAAAAAAAAAAAAAAAAAAAAAAAAAAACAAACAAACAACAACAACAACAACAACAACTACCACCACCACCTAAATGAAGGATCTCTGTGAGTGAGATCCCAGTGGAAAGAACAGGTCATCAAAGAAGGAGGTACCTTTCTCTGAAGGGAGGAGAGAACTTCCACTCTGACTATGACCTTGTCTAAATATGATCAGAGTCGGTGAACTCAGGGGGCTTCCATAGCCTTGGCAGCTCATGACAAGAGCCTAGGGTGAATACTGATGCCATAAACAAGAGTGTCAATTTGTTAAGTCAACAACAGGAGTCACTGTGCACTTACTCCTCATGTAGGATCTCTGTCCTTAGTGTGCTGTACATTGAGATTTAATGCTATAACTAGTACTCAAACAGTATTTTTCACTTTATGTTTCTGTGTGGCAGCAAACTGTTGAAATCTTTACTTAATGTATGCTAAACTGATCTTCTGTATATAAAGAGAATCAAAAATGAAAAAAAAGGAAATTTGAGAGGTGGTTTATCATTTGTAAAATAACTGAATATGATTATTGTATATTTTTATTTGATGTTTCAATTAGGAAAGAAATGATAAAGGTATTTTATAACTAACCCATCAAATGGAAAATTCTAGTGTGAAGCTCTAGTCCTTTGATTATCAAAAAAAATGTTTATCTTGTGCAAAATATTAAAATCCACCATAGCATTTTCTTAACACATATTTTCCATACCTTTTGGAAAGATCTTTCATATATACATGAATACACACAGAGAGGGACACACAAACACACCCAATACATTTCTATGCACCTAAAGCATCTTTAGAAAGTTATTTAAGAAACCGTTACCATTGGCTGACACCACATAGAAAAGCCTGGCAGTAGAAATTTCAGTGACAGGACGTTATGCTACATAACCTCTTATATTTTACAATTTAAACTGTATGAATATAGTCCCTCAAAAATAAATTACCAACCTTTAGAAGAATAAAACCACAAAGTTTCTCACGCAGGGAGACCAATGTTTGAGGACCACGTGTCTCACACCAAGGCTGAGGACCAAGGGCACAAACAATCCCTCAGCCTCCAGATAAGTAGAGGCCTTCTCTCTCTGTCGGCATGTGGCTGACACTGGGCACTGGCTACACACAGCCAAGCATTTAGTAAATATTTATTGAGGAAGCAAACAGTGGAAGGTTCATGAGCCTAGAAGAAAGACCTTATTCAAAAGACCTTAGCCAGCAGCTAAGCTCAAATTTCCTCATGCACACAAAGGGGGCTAATTACCTCAAAATGATTGTGAAAAATAAACAAAGAGTACACGCCAAGCAGCCAGCCACTGCCTCACACCAGCATCAGTCCCACGCACATGGATCCGTCCTCCTTATCATCCTCGTCCTCTCACTTGTGACGAAGACTGCACGTGCGTTCCTTTCTCAGGGTCGAGACTTCCACACACGGATAAAGTCTGACGTTGAATACAGATAAGAATATTACATGCATATCAAAGAAATCTATTTTTTTCAAGTGAGGGTAACAAATATTCACAGAAAGGGGGGAAAGTTTGTAGAGTAAGGAAATTTCTTCTCCCTCTATGTAACCACAAAGATGATGCTTCCCCTAAAATATATTTACCAGAGTTCAATCATGCTGAAAAGAAACAAAGAAAAATTGGGAAATATATCCACTGGCAGAAAAATCAACAAACTCCACTACTTTCTTAAACTCCAGAAAACAGACAAGGTAAACGTGGTTTTAGTAACTCCAAATGACATGTATTTCAAGATTTCCAAGTCATTCAGCTCAATTGTTACATGAATGTCACCTCCTTAGTGGAAACTCTGCATGCTTACAATTAGACTCCTAAAATTTATCACACTGCACTTAATTCCCTTTGCAGAAAAACCTGCTGGTTCAGAAGAATAAAAACACTGAGAGTTTTAGATACAGAATTAAAACTCCAGAAGAAATTATCTGTGACATACAATACGCATCACATCTTTCAGAGGCCCAACTATTTGTCTGTCTCTCCTATGCTGGCAAACAGTAACTAAAAGCCAACAAAAGCATGGCCTCAGAAAAGTGTCAAGTTTTCGGAAAGTAGTGTTCCAACAACACACACCTTCCATCGAAGAACTGAGGCATCAGCCAGGGTAGGACAAGAACTTCCCCATAGGACCTGTTAAACAACACATCATTCTTAGAGAAGTTACTTTATCACGTGAGTCACAACTATTCCCTAAGCACTTGCTGCATTAGAAATCTGCCATCCATTCAGTGATCTATTCAGTCACGCAATCACTGAACTGGGAAAGACCACACAAATAAAACAGGCATCATCCTCCCTCCTCTATATTTTACTAATGACCTAACTATAGGTGAAGAAATTGAACTGCTGGGCAAACTTTTTCCCCAACTCCGCTTTGCCCTGTGATAGGAAACTCAGTACCTCTGCCTGCCTCCCAACCAACCACTGGAGCCCTCCTTCTACACGGGAGATGAGCTGTGTATCATCCTTGAGTGCTTGACAAAATGCTGAGTGCCTATGGCTCAGAACCCTTCCTCTCCAACTCCCTCGGTCAATCTCTTCTTGCAGTCACTCCTGTCCCCATGTCCACATTTATATCTGAATGTAGGTACGGATATATGTGTATACACTCACATAAAAATATAGACATGTTAGTTTACATTATATATGAGCAAGTAATAGGGATGTTAAGGAGTCTGCATATCTCAATTTCTCCCTCCTGTCTCCTACGCATGCACGCGTGTGCACACACACACAAGTACCTGACTACACGAAACGCAGTTTCTACTCTCCGATGTCTTAAGTTTGCTAGGACAGGCTGATGAGGAATATTAAAGGTTGCCCAGCCATTCCAAATACAAACGCAAATAAACCTGTCAAATCTGTACCTGTAGTATAAGAGATCCTCTCTGTCTGCAAACCTGAGCCTGTGACTTCACTTTCTTGATCTCCAAACTCCAGTATCTGCTAAATCCTCCTTACTCCATTCTCCCGAAAAGGAAGCCAAGACAAATTACTCTCCATGTGTGCTAATTGCATTTAGCTAGCACAGTATCTGTGCTCTTTTAGGTACTCTTCCCCATAGAAAAGGACTGCTCAGGTTCTATGCACACAGAACACCCTCTACTCAGCACCCTCCAGATCCTGCACTGCCTCAGCTCCTTAGGGAATTTCATCATCCCCCCCCCCCCCCCGGATCCGAGGCCTCTCTCTCACTTGATCATGAGTTCCCCCTGACTGAATCAAACCCTAAAGAACAGAAACATGCTGTAATACTTTGCAAAATACAAATGTTTCCTTGCCCCACACCCATTGAAAAACTGTCTGGATCCACAGTGACTATCCTTCCTGTCTTCTTATTCTCTTAGGGCTGCTCCGACAGGCTTTCATCACCACCGAGGCCAAAATCCACTCTCCGACGTGACGACACCCTCCGCAGACGAGCTTTCCACTGCTACAACAACAAATGACTACCAACTTAGAGCCTTAAAGCACACAGATCTATTATCCTTTGGTTCTGGAAGTCTCAAGCCAGCATGAGACGCACAGGCTAAAACCACAGGGCTGCCTCAGGGTGGGGAGCAGGGACCCTTGGACTTGCTCACCCAATGGTTGGGGAAACTCAGTTCCCAGCACATGGCTTCCACATCTCAGAACCAGCAACATGGTTCCAAACTCTGGTTCTTTCCCTGTTTCTGTGTCCTCCATCCCTCTCACCACACTCAGAGATAGTTACATATTTTTAAGGATTTCTGTGTTGAGACTGGGCTAAGAAAATTCACGGTAACCTCTGCACCCCAAGGCCCAGGACCTTACCGAACACCTGTGAACAACCTTTTGCCAGCTAACAAATTCACAGATTCCGGGCATTAGGGTGTGGGCATCTGAAAGGGACCATTACTGTATCTAGTGCATCTCCTCAATAGTCACTCCTCAGTCTTGGTAACCTTGAATGGTACTTGACCAAGTTGATACCTCTCGCATTGATAAATCTTTACTCAGCAGTGATGACAAACGAAGCTCTCCCATTCCCACCAGCCTCTCATTCATTCTCGACCTCCCTTCACCCATTCCTCATCTTCTCTATAAATGTGGAGTGCTTCCAATTTCACAGAGATGAGGCTGATAAAATAGGAAAAGGACATGCTCACACAGAAGTGAAATTTGTGAAATTTCCAAAGCACGGTCAAGGCATCCTAATTTTAACAGGCCACAATAGTAGTCTCCTGAAATCACACACAAAGAATTCCTGGAACCTGTGAATTTATCAGATTATGTGACACTAGGGAATTATGGTGGTAGATGGCATTACTGCCACTAGCAAGAAAACCTTCATATAAGGAGATGCTCTGATTATTCTGGTGAGTGTGACGTTGGCACAAGAGTTCCTGAAGGGGGAGGCGGAAGAGTTAGGGTCGCTGACACAGTATGATAAAGACCGCAACGGTCATTCCTGGCTTTCAAGGTGTAAGGGGCCTTGAGCCAAGGTATACACGCTGCTATCCCAGCAAGAGAAATCCAATTAACCAGGTCTTCCTGCAACACCTTCGGGGAGTGGACGTGTTCGGAACTCTCATAAACTACAATGATTTTATCTTTCACTCTCCGTCTCTCATGAGCAGGCAGTGGCGCCTTCCTGCGGCTGCATAATCTGTAATAGCACACAAGACCGGATATGCAAGGATGTGTGAGAACCCAGCGGTTTTCCATGAAGCCAAGCAATGAAGAGACTCACAAAATCATATACAAATGCCACTTTTCTGTCCTTTCTGAAAACATGCTTATTTCATTTTTTAATATTATCCATCACATAATAGATTCATGATTGTTACTAAATGAGTTACACATTAAAAAAAAGTCCCCATTTTCCATTCTAATGCGGTAAATAGCAAAGACAGAACCCACAAAAGCCAAAGCTCTTGGGGATGCACCATGATTACCAACAGTGTCAAGGAGTCCTAACGCCAGCATGTTTAAGACCAGCTGATACTGAGCCTACTGTGTAGGAAACACGGCTCTGACTAGCACACGTGTGGCTGTGCACACGACGCTTCCATCCACAGAGTAACCCTCACCGGGAAGCGGATGCTCCCCAAGAACACGCAGCCTCCCGAGAGCTGGGGGAGGCAGGGTGCAAGCCCCGGCAGCCCGGCTCCAGCGTGCGGCGGAGCACCGGCCCTCCACACGCCAACTTCTCTGCTGACTTTTACACTGATGGAGGCTGTCCTCTAGCAGAAACGCTCCGGCCCCAAGCCCCTCCAACCCCGGTCTCGTGTACCAACTTCCTGCTCTACACGTCCAACAGGATGTAAAGCCATCTCAAAGTTACCTTTCCCCAGACTGAGCGGATTCCGTCCTTAGGATTCCCTGGGTTAGCACGTGGGAACCCGTTCAAACTCCTCAGACCTCAGCCAGGACGACGACTCCTCTCACGCTTCACGGTCCTCTGATGGAAAGAACTGCTGGCTCTGCTTCTGAGAGACGGTGCACGTGCCACGTCGCACCACCTCCATCGCCACGCCAGGTTCTAACTGCCCGCCTCGCCCACACAGTACATTTTCCCCAGAGCAGTCACAGTGGGTTTTCTAATGCATATACATAGGGCAACCCCAGGATTCCTCTGCATGAGACAGCTCTCCATGTCCATCAGAGTAGAGTTCGAAAGCCTTGCATTGGTGCTCCAAGCCTTATGCAATCTATTCTACAGTAGCTCTCTCATCTTATCCGCTATGACTATTCCCTCCAGCATCCAAATCCCTGCCCCTTCGGAGAACAAACCAACACAACCTACCCCAGAAACTTTACACTCACTGCTTCCTCTGCCTGCCTCCCACACAGAAACTCGGGGTGCCTAAGGCCTATGCCTTCACCTGCCAAGGTCTCCCCTTGTCAGCGAGGTCGCCAATACCATCCTATAAAAATATCGCTGCCTATGATTCTCTGGCTCCCTGATTCTTTTCTTCCTATCCCAACAAGCAAACATCCCCACTGAAACGTGGGCTCTGGAAATTCAAAACTCTGCTGTGAGCATTCAGAACCCTCTTTAACAGCAATGCCTCCTGAGTGTGTGCTCAGCATTTAGTAATACTCCTTTAAGGGGCAGGCACTGTGGCGTAGTGGGAAAGCCTCTGCCTGCAGTGCCGGCATCCCATAGGAGCGCCGGTTCTATTCTCAGCTGCTCCTCTTCTGATAAAGCTCTCTGCTTAAGGACTGGGAAAGCAGTAGGAGACACCCAAGTGCTTGGGCCTCTGCACTCACATAGAAGACCAGGAAGAAGCTCCTGGCTACCAGCTTCAGACTGGCCCAGCTCCAGCTGTTGCAGCCATTTGGGGAGTGAACCAGTAGATGGAAGACCTCTCTGTCCTGTCCCCCACCTCTCTGCCTCGCTTTAACTCTGCCTTTCAAATAAATAAATAAATCTTCAAAAACAAAAAAGTACTCCCTTAAGTGATTAACATTAAAAAATATTCAAGGGGGCCAGTGCAGTGCCATAGTGGGCTAGACTTACGACTGCAGCGCTGACATCCCATAGGGACACCAGTTTGTGTCCAGGCTGCTCCGTCCGATCCAGCTCTCTGCTACGACCTGGGAAAGCAGTGGAAGACAGCCCAAGTGCTTAGGCCCCTGCACCAGGGTAGGAGATCTGGAAGAAGCTCCTGGCTTCAGAACAGCCCAGCTCTGGCTGTTGCAGCCATTTGGGGAGTGAACCAGCGGATGGAAAACCCTTCTCTCTGTCTCTACCTCTCACTGTCTGTAACTCTACCTCTCAAATAAGTAAACACTTTTAAAAAAATTCATAAAAAATAGAGCTCAAATTAACACCCATAACAAAATAGTACATGATTAAAGTACTTTAAGTTCAAATAATGTACAATTTTTAAAAAATTCAAAATGAAAAGTGACAGTGTTTTCTGACTTTCAAGTAACAAAACTTTCTAAATGTAATTTAAGTAGAACAAGATGAGTATGTGACAAGCACTGACAATGTAACATGGCCCATCACCTGATTTAATAATTCCTCTTCAAATAATTTACAGTAGAAAAGCCATAGGTTGTACAAGTTTTCCTGCCTAAATATATTCAAAACATAATAATCTTAAAATAGTAAATAGTGCTCACTTCGGCAGTACATATACTAAAATTGGAACGAGACAGAGAAGATTAGCATGGCCCCTGTGCAAAGATGACACGCAAATTCATGAAGTGTTCCATATTTAAAAAAAAAATAGTAAATAAAGTAAAAGTAATCCAGATGTACAACACCAAGGAGATTTTGAAAAAAATAAGATTTATCCTTATGTATGATAGAATATAATGAAGTATTGTTTGTGATGATTTTATGACAAAGTGGGAAATATATTCATGTTCTATGGGTATCAATATACAAACAATATTAACTCAACCACAGTCAAATTTCCTTTAAAAGGCAAGTGTTTGGTCTAGCAGTTAAGACACTGTTTAGGACACCTGCAAACCATATCAGAGTACCTGGGTCCAACTCCCAGTGCAGCTTCTGACTCCAGCTTCCTGTCCACACAGGTTCTGGGAGACAGCAATCACGACTCAGCTAGCTGTGCTCCTTCATCCACTTGGGAGACCCCAGTTGAGTTCCCTGGTCTCAGCATAGACCCCTGACCGCTGCAGGGGTTTAGAGAGGGAACCAGTGGGGGGGAGTGTGTGCACGCATGTGCTTGCTCTCTCTCACTCACCCTCCCTCCCAAATAAATGAAAATACATATAATCATAAAGAAGGAAAACATACTAAATGCATGTTGTTATCTGGACAAAGTACTATGGCTAGTATTTTTTTTTTTTTTTTTGACAGGCAGAGTGGACAGAGAGAGAGAGAGAAAGGTCTTCCTTTTGCCCTTGGGTCACCCTCCAATGGCCGCCGCGGCCAGCGTGCTGCGGCCGGCCCAGCACTGATCTGAAGGCAGGAGCCAGGTGCTTCTCCTGGTCTCCCATGGGGTGCAGGGCCCAAGCACTTGGGCCATCCTCCACTGCAACCCCGGGCCATAGCAGAGAGCTGGCCTGGAAGAGGGGCGATCGGGACAGAATCCGGCGCCCCGACCGGGACTAGAACCCAGTGTGCCGGCGCCGCAGGCGGAGGATTAGCCTAGTGAGCTGTGGCACCAGCCTATGATTAGTATTAAGACTGTAGGAATTAAAGGCACATATCTCCAAGGAAGCAAGAGTACCTTCAAAATCACACCATAAACTGAAAGCAGCGTGTTAATTCCGACCATGCTGAATTTGGGATGATTGGTCTGGAAAAACTTGGACTAACAGTGATGCTGGAAAAGCTTTTTGCACATCATCGAGATAAAAGGCTATTAAAATCAAGATCGTCTTACAGAAGGAATTAATGTAAAGATACTGTGCAAAATGGAAAGTACCATCTACAAAGTCACCAACAACTCTATCTTAAAAAGTGAAAATTGCATGAAGTGATTCATATAAATATACAGATTTGGATGAGTTAGTGAATTTTAGTTCTGGGAAAAAAAATGCCTGCCCACAGGGCATTTTCGCAAGGATCACCTTGACTTTTGTCCTCCATTTTCAAGAGTGAGAATAATACACCAGTGTCCAGGATTGTCACCTGTGTCTGCACAGTCTACTTCCATGGTGTCAACCATCCCCAGATGCTTCTTCACTTCTAGGAAGGACAACCACCCAGCACCTGGAAGTAACACTGTGCCAGCCATACTTTAGGAAACAAACTGGAAGCCAAGCTGTGGCGCAGAAGGTTAAGCCACAGCATCCTATATGGACACCAGTTTGAGTCCAGGGTGCTCCACTTTCAATCCAGCTCCCTGCTAATGCACCTGGGAAAGCAGTGTAAGATGGTCCAAATGCCTGGAAGAAGCTCCTGGATGAACTACTTACCAACAGAAGAAGCCTAACCCTGCCAATGTGAATCTAAAACAGAACCTGGAAGCCAAATATTGAAGCCTTTACAAGTTTTCTCTGAGACATAATGTAACAATAACTACAAAAATCACCAAATGGTCACCATGAACAAAATTTATAATATGTATGATAATATTCATTTAAATCTTTTTGCTTGAATAGGGTCTAAGGAACACTTTTAAAAATCATACACAGCAGAATAATAAGCTTATGCCCCAATTTTCCAATAACTATGATTCTGATTAATGTACCTATGAATCAGATTCTCTTCCTGTACTGCCACCAATTACTAAGTACTTTGTGCTCACAACTAACCAGGCTAGACAAGAATAAAATATTCCAGCCAGTTCCACTCTGGGAGGATCCTGCTCTTTTGAATTAGGGCCCTAGTGACTGGGAGTTGCCTGTTTACTTTTTTCCACTTATTACTAAGAAATTAGATAAAATGATCTACTTGTGTTTCTTAAAGAAGAGGATTCCGGGTGAGAGAAAATCAAGGGAAGGTGCTTTTTGTTTTTCAATCTATCCTTCAAAGTAGCCCACATTTACTCTGGTGATAAACCAGTCATAATTTCAAGGTGGGGGGGAGGACCTATTGCATAGAAGATTTTTAAAATGTGTCCTGCCTCGTTTATTTTCCTTCTCCTGGTTCCCTTGTGGGAACAGACAGTCCTGACTTCTGCTGGCCAAGACGGGAACACCGCTCACATGTCACTGGGAACCCTGGTGCTCATAAAGCCACCCCTCCCAGGGACAGAGGGTCACAGACACCGACCAGGAGCTCCAGGAACCAACAAAATGAAGAAAATGTAAAGGGGATGTGTGTGCCTTATGTTAGAGTTCCACTCAAAATAGATAAAGTTTCAAAAAATGCTTTTTAAGCTAAACTCTTGGCTAAACTCTTGGTTTCTCCCGTCAGCAACTAATGATGGTTAAACTGTCTCCACCATTTACTCAAATGATCCTAAGGCTCAAGGAGAGAGCTTGGGCAAGTGTGACTGATGGAACAGCAGTGCTACCCCTGGCACTTCTCACTCATGGGCCTGCTTGAGGGGGGAGGTTATCATCAGGCTGGCTTGTGTGCCTTGGGGACCAACTTCTCTTGCTTTTGCCAGAAGTCAGAAGTCCTGTTAACTACATGTATATGATGTCATTCTATTGGATTTCCTTATTCTCTTAGGCCAACCAAGTATCCAGAAAAAAAAATTTTTTTTTGAAGTGAAACGAAAGAGAAAGGAAAAGTGAAGGAGAGAGGGAGGGAACGAGGAAGGAAAGAAGGAAAGAAAATTACATCCCATGGGGTAAACCACCAGTGTCGCCAACAAGGTGCTTCAGAGTCTACATGCAAGACCATGTCCTGCAGTCATAAAAGGAAACCACTGCCCACCTTCAAGCTCTTCTAAGCCTTCTACAGACTGAAAGCACCAAGGAGAAGAGAATGTGCTACCTAGAAATATGGAAGAAAGAAAATTAGATGATTAAGCCAACTGAACACTTGAGAGAAAAAACAACATTTATTTGAAGTGCCAAGAAAATGAGGAGTTTTTATTAGCTGCCTAAGTACACACACACAAACACACAAATGTATACTCCTGATCCTCTTCCTCACTTTGAGATTTAAGATTAAAACAGGTACAACTCAGGACCCCAGCAGCTGAGACCATCAGCATCAGATTTGGAGAGTGAGGTGAGACCAGAGTGCAGCAGCCCAAGCCACTGGCAATAAAAGTATGGGAAGAACCCGGAATAAGTCTGGCTTACAGCAATTTGGGAGTCAGCGTACCTGCCAATATAGAGGGTAAAATGGGGAGCACATTTTCTCCCCTACCACCCAGAACCACCATCCTATAACTAGCCAAGAGACGACAGCCATCATTTTTGATATACGTTAACAGCTGCACGGCTACTTGTTTGCACAAGCCCAGCAACCAGCCTAGAGGAGGCCCTGAGACTGGCTGGGAGAACTGACGGGAGGCGGGAGGCTGGGAGCTTGCCTGAAACTGGCTGGGAGAACTGACGGGAGGCTGGGAGCTTGTGACTCTGGGAGCCTTGTGTGCTGGGACTGTGAAAACACTGTTGGCTGTGTGGGAGGGTGCAGGGTGTGGCTGGGTCTTTGGACAATCCCTGGGCGGAACCACATGCTCAAGGCGCCCTGATTCCCTGGTGAGGTAACTGCCGTGGGATCCATCCTCACACCGAGTGCTGCACCAACCCTTTGTGTGGTTCCTGTGGCAGCATGGATGAAAACTCTAACCACTGGGGCTAGTACCCAGCATTGGTCTCCTTGGAAGAGAGGAGCTGACAGTGAGTCTATACCAACAGAGCTCAAAAAACATCCCCTCTGATAAAAACAAAAAACAAAGAGGACATTTAACATGCCCAACTTAGGTATCACCATGGATACTCCCCTCAGCCTGGAGGACTGAAGAGAACTCCCTCACCACACCCAGCACACGCCTCTGGGTATTCACTGAAAGAACAGACACTCCACTAAGCCACAGAGGTATGACCCAGATAAAAGCCTTCGCAGGGGAAACAAATACCCCAATAAGTATTACCACAAATGCTCAATAATAAATGCAGCAATTCAAGAAACAAGAATAAGGAAGAAAACATGACACCAACACTTCAATACTAGAATGAGAAGATACAGAGACTGAAGAAAAAACTGAAACGGAATTAAAAAAACTTACCATAGGATTACTCAGAAGAAATCAGAAGCAAATCCAAGAATTAAAGAAATCCATATAAGACATGAGTGAAATTTTTCCCATGTAATTGAGAATTTAAAGAGAAATCAATATGAAACATCGAAAATGAAAAATTCAATGGAATGAAAAATGCAGTGGGAAACCTTAACAACACACTCAGTGAAGTAGAAGAAAGAATTTCCAAGTCAGAAGACAAATTGCTGGATATTTTACAGTCAGACAAAAAAGCAAGATATTACAAAACTAAAAACCAGTGTTGGAGATATACAGGATTCTAACAAATCATCTAACATTACGAGTTTCCGAGGCGTGGAAAGAGAGAATGCATTAGAAGGCCATTTTAGTGAAATACTTACAAAAAACTTCCCTAATTTGGAGAAAGAAAGGGACGACCAAGTACATAAAGCATATAGAATTCCTAATAGATACAACCAGAAAAGATTCTCACCATGACACATTGTAGTCAAACTCTTCACAGTGAAACATAAAGAAAAGATTCTAAAATGTGCAGGAGAGAAACAGCAGATTATTTTCAGATGATCTCCAATTAGACACACAGATGACTTTTCATCAGAAACCCTACAGGGGCCAGCCCTGTGACATAGCAGGTAAAGCCACTGCCTAAGGTGCCAGGACCCCATATGGGTGCCACTTCAAGACCCAGCTGCTCCACTTCCAATCCAGCTCTCTACTATGGCCTGAGAAAGCAGTAGAAGATAGTCCAAGTGCTTGGGCTCCTGTACCCATGAGGGAGACTCAAAAAAAGCTCCTGGCTCCTGGCTTCAGATTGGCCCAGCTCTGGCCATTGCAGTCATCTGGGGAGTGAACCAGCAGATAGAATATCTTGCTCTCTCTCTCTCTCTCTCTCTCTCTCCCTGCCACTGCCTCTCTGCAACTCTTCCTCTCAAATAAATGAATAAATCTTAAAAAAAAAAAAAATAGTTACCCTACAAGCCAGGGGAGAATGGCGAGATATATTAGAAGTCTTAAAAAAAAAACTGTCAGCCAGGGCTGCAGGTCAATAGGCTAATCCTCTACCTGCAGCGCCGGCACACCGGGTTCTAGTCCTGGTTGGGGCACCGAATTCTGTCCCGGTTGCTCCTTTTCCAGGCCAGCTCTCTGCTGTGGCCCAGGAGTGCAGTGGAGGATGGCCCAAGTGCTTGGGCCCTGCACCCACATGGGAGACCAGGAGAAGCACATAGCTCCTGGCTTCAGATCAGCGTGGTGCGCCAGCCGCAGCGCACCAGCCACAGAGGCCATTAGGGAATGAACCAACGGCAAAAGGAAGACCTTTCTCTCTGTCTCTCTCTCACTGTCCATTCTGCCTGTCAAAACAAAAAAACAAAAACAAACAAAAAAAAAAAACAAAAAAACCTGTCAACCCAAAATACTGTACCCTGCAAAGCTCTCAATTTTGACTGAAGATAAAATGAAGACCTTCTCTAACATACAAATTTAATTTACTCAACCAACCTTACAAATGATGCTTAAGGATGTGCTACACACAGAAACATGGTCATCACTATGAAAAAAGGTGAACTCAGAAAAATCTAGTAGAAGTACAAAGGAAATCCAAAGTACACAATAGGAATATTGATGGGAAAATGGCAGGACCAAGTCATTACTTATCAATAGTCACCTTGAATGAAAATAGCCTCAACTCTCCTATTAAATGATATATAGCCTGGCTGAATGGATTAAAAAACAGAACCTATCTATTTGCTGCCTACAATAAACACATCTCACCAAAAAAAATACAGGAAGACTGAAAATGAAAGGATGGAAAAATATATTCCAGGCTAACAGGAACCATAAAGGAGCTGGGGTAACCATGCTACTATCCAACAAAATAGACTTTTAACACAAAAACTATTAAGAGAGACAAAGAAGGACACTATGTAATAATTAAGGGGTCAATTCAACAGAAAGATGTGAATATCATAAACATATATGCACCTAATTACAGGGCACTTAGCCATTTAAAATAAATGCTCATGTATCTAAAGGGAGACAGAGACTCCAATACTATAGTAATGGAGGACTTTCAGCAATGGATAGATCAACCAGATGAAAATTAGCAAGCAAACAACAGTTAACTGACACTATAGACCAAATGAACCTAATGGATATCTACAGCACTTTTCATCCTACAGATATAGAATACACATTCTGCTCACTTGTGCATGGAACCTTCACTAGGATTGACCACATACTAGGCCATAAAGCAAGTCTCAGCAAATTCAAAAAAACAAAAACATACCATGCGTCTTCTCAGACTACAATGGAATGAAGCCGGAAATCAGCAACTCAAGAATCTCTAGGACACATGTAAACACATGGAGACTGAACAACATGCTCCCGAATGAACAATGGGTCATTGAAAAAATCCAAAGAGAAATCAAAAAATTTCTAGAAATAAAGATGACAACACAATATATCAAAAATTATGGGGTACAGTGAAAGCAGTGTTAAGAGGCAAGTTTATAGCAATTGGTGTCTACATTAAGAAGTTGGAAAGGCACCAAATCAATGCATCTCAAGGATCTAGAAAAACAACAGCAAGCCAAAACCAAAACTACAAGGAAAAAAGAAATAATGAAAATTAGAGAAAAAATAAACTAAATTGAAACAAACAAAAAAGCAATACAAAGGATCAGCAAAATGAACAAATGGATTTTGTGAAAAAATAAACAAACTGACACATCCTGACTGTTGATGTACAATGTAACACTTTATCCATTTTAGTATTTTTTTGTTCTACTACTACTGGTTGAGCTCTGTAATTAACACACAATTATTCTTAGGTGTTTAAATTTTAACTGAAAAGTGATCCCTGTTAAATATAAGAGTGGGAATAAGAGAGGGAGGAGATGTACAATTTGGGACATGCTCAATCGGACTTGCCCCAAATGGTGGCGTTAGAAATGTGCCAGTGGATTCCAATACAATCCCATCAAGGTGGCATGTACTAATGCCATCTCACTAGTCCAAGTGATCAACTTCAGTTCACAATTGATCACACTAATAGGTCTAAGAGTCAAAGGGATGACACAAACAAGACTAGCGTCTGTGAATACTAACTGATAGAATCAAAAAGGGAGAGAATGATCCAACATGGGAAGCGGGATACACAGCAGACTCAGAGAATGGCAGATGTCCTAAATAGCACTCTGGCCTCAGAATCATCCCTTAAGACATTCGGATCTGGCTGAAGAGCCCATGAGAGTATTTTAAGCATGGAAAGCCAAGACACTCTGGGGAGAAAAAATAAAGACAGACAGACAGACAGAAAGAAAGAAGACGACGACCTAAATGAAAGATCTCTGAAGTGAGATCCCAGTGGAAAGAACGGGGCCATCAAAGAAGGAGGTACCTTTCCCTGAAGGGAGGAGAGAACTTCCACTTTGACTATGACCCTGTCGGAATAAGATCAAAGTCGGCGAACCCAAAAGGCTTCCATAGCCTTGGCAACTCATGACTAGAGCCTAGGGAGATTACTGACGCCATAAACAAGAGTGTCAAATTGTTAAGTCGACAACAGGAGTCACTGTGTACTTACTTCTCATGTGGGATCTGTCCTTAATGTGTTGTCCAATGTGAAGTAATGCTATAACTAGTACTCAAACAGTAGTTTTACACTTTGTGTTTCTGTGTGGGTGCAAACTGATGAAATCTTTACTTAATATATACTGAATTGATCTTCTGTATATAAAGAGAATTGAAAATGAATCTTGATGTGAATGGAATGGGAGAGGGATTGGGAGATGGGAGGGGTGCAAGTGTGAGGGAAATTTGGGGGTGGGGGACCAATGTAACCCATAAACTGTTTTGGAAATTTATATTTACTAAATAAAAAAATAAAAAATAAAAAATAAACAACACTGACACATCACTGGCCCAACTAACCAAAAAAAAGGGGAGGGGGAACCAAATCAATACAATTAGAGATGAAAGAGAAAATTTAGTAACAGACATCACAGAAATAAAAAGAATCCTCAGAAATTACTGCAAAGAGCTATATGCCAACAAATTGGGAAATCCATAAGAAATGGATAGATTCCTAGACACATACAACCTACCTAAATTGAGCAATGAAGACACAGGAAACATCAACAGACCAATAACCAAGATGGAAATCGAATCAGTAACATAGACCCTCACAGCAAAGCAAAGCCCAGGACCAGATGCCTTCACTGCTGAGTTCACCAGACATTCAAGAATAACTAACTCCAATTCTTCTCAAGTCATTCAAACCAATTCAGAGAAAGGGAATCTTCCCAAAACCCTTGTAGGAAGCCAGTATCACTTTAATTCCTAAACCTGAAAAAGATAAAGAAGAGAAAGAGAACTACAGACCAGTTTCTCTGATAAACAGATACAAAAATCCTCAATTAAACACTAGCCAATCGAATCATCAGCCACAATTTTAAAATGATAATAGTTGGGTAGTTACAGAAAAGATCTTCAACGGAAAAATCACCTAAAAAATAAATAATTTGTGAAGTTTGTCGTTCACCTTCTTAGCAGAACAGGGAAGCACAAAAGCACCCATGAAACCTGACAAGCATCATGGAGATAAGAAGGCTGTTGAAAAGTAACCCTAATGACTGCTCAGCCTAAAGCTCCAAGAAAAGCTTATTTGAGAGGCAGAGTTACAAAGAGAGGGAGGCAGAGACAGAGAAAAAGGTTTTCTATCCGCTGGTTCACTCCCCAAATGGCCAAAATGACCAGTGCTGGTAACTTGTACCGGCTCTCTCACATGGGTGCAGGGGCCCAAGCACTTGGGCCATCTTCCACTGCTTTCCCAGGCCACAGCAGAGAGCTGGATCAGAAGTGGAGCAGCTGGGACAGGAATTGGAGCACCTAGCGGATGCTGGCACCACAGGCAGAAGCTTAGCCTACTATGCCGCAGTGCCAGCCCCTCAATAGCTGATTTTAAAGTGTAGAGAATACAATAATGAATGACTAGATTCCCTGAAGAACGTGTCCAGAAATAAAAAAAGGCAGAGATGACAGTGAAAAGCAAATGATGAGACATCAATATTCATCTGTTCCCAGAGTTGATTAGCATCATTGGTAGACTCCATATGTGACAATTAGCCTACTCTATTTATAAAATTAAATTTATCAATACGCCATGTGTTTTTGCAGACAAGCGCAGAGTGGGAAAAAGCCTGAGTTGTTCAATACGCATTCCAGCCACGGTCTCTCAAGGGGGCCCCCAGCCTCTTGTTTTAGCTGTTATCAGAGCCACAGGCTTTGAGCACCACGCTTTTCACCTGTGTACAACAATGGCTGACGATTTCCCGGCTGAAGGGGGTCCCCATGCACGGTGCTATTCAGAAGTGCAGGGAGCCTGCCTGGGTAAGCACTGTTCACACATGACGTGATGTGCTATTGGCCAGGACGTCAACAGCACAACCCCACAGCACGTGATAAGTAAGGCAACATGTACAGAAACTGGTAAAACAAGGTTAAATACTGATCGGCTGGGGGAAATGACTCGAAGAGCTTCCCTGAGAAAACTCAGAGGGAAGAACAGGGCATCAACTCACATTAGTCTGTTTTTTTTTTTTTTTTAACTAATCAACTACTAACGCCCCCAATCACCAAAAAGATAGCATGCTTCCCAACACAGTCTGAACAAGGGCTTTACCTTCTGTGTCAATTTATTTCTATGAAAGGTAATATGCTGGTGTATAAAAAATTAGTTTTGAAGTTATTATTTTACAGTGTTCTAAAGAATGTCAGGGTAAAGTTCACTAGGTTTAACTCATGTCTCCTTTTAATTACATAGGAGGCTCTTTTCTGATTTAAGATTTACTTCATTGTGGTGTGACAGGTAAGCCTCCACCTTCAGTGCCAGCACCCCATATGGAAGCCAGTTCGAGTCCCAGATGCTCCACTTCTGATCCAGCTCCCTGCTAAGACACCTGGGAAAGCAGCCACAGATGGGCCAAGTACTGGAGTTTCTGCACCCATATAGGAAACCCAGAAGAAGTTCCTGGCTTCTGGCTTCAGGTGGGCCCAGGTCTGGCCTTAGTGGCCACTTGGGGAGTAAACCAGCGGATAGAAGACCTCTCTGTCTCTCCCTCTCTGTAACTCTTACAAATAAACAAACAAATAAGCATTAAAAAAATTTACTTGACTTCCTGAAAGCTGGGGGAGAAGAGAGAGAGAGAGAGAGAGAGAATGAATACCCATCTTCCATCTGCCCTGGTTACTCCCCAGATGGCTTTAACAGCTAGGGTTGGGCTAGGCTGTTGCCAGGAGACAGGCCTTCAGAGGTCTCCCACATGGGGGCAGGGAACCATGCACTTGGGCCATTTTCCCCTGCTTTCCCGGGTGCATTAGCAGAGAGCTGGAACCAAAGTAGAGCACCCAGGACCCAAACCAGCACTCTGATAAGGGATGTGGCTGTTACAACCGGTGGCTTAACCAGCAGGGCCACAACGCTGGCCCCTACAAGGCTCTTTTCTGAATCTCCTCCAAAATTTTCATAACCTTCCATGAAGCGAAAACAACAGGACCTCGTCATTCTTAAACTCATTCTTAAAGTTTCCAAGAATTGTCAAGCGTTTGTCTGAACAGAAGCTAATATCACCATGCTAGTAGTTGGGCTGTTTATTTACTGGTTTGTTTTTTTGGTGTTAAGGCTGAAGCACTAAGTCCCAAGTTTCCCTCAGTCATCATTTTACTTCCAACACCCTCCCATTTATCCATTCATCTTCTGTCTCCTAGGACGAACAGTCAGCCACCTGAATGAAGGGCAACATACAACTGCACACGTACTGGGAACCATCTCCGGATTCTGGTCAAGGACTGTGGCATGGAAAGCAATCTGTCCCAAAATAGCCTCATTTGTTATGACTATCATCCCCATCACGTCCTAGGCTTCAAAACAAGGAGCGAGGGAAATTCTATTTCAAGATCTGTGGCATTTGCACAACGTTTCGAAAATGATTTTTCCAAAAAGGCTTATGGCAAAAACTACAACACTATCACCGTCTTCACAGAATACAATCCTTTTGTCCTGTAATTTTAGAACAGCCTGACTTTCTTTTCCCCTCACATGAACCTCTGTCGGGAGGACAGCTGTGCTGGCTGCAAATACCCAGTCCACAGTATTCATCCGAGAGGCTACTGGCAACTCTCAAACCACAGGCTCGGAGGAAAGACAGTATTTGATCTTGCCTCTGGGGCCAGGACATAGTATTTAGCCTGCAGTTCATCCGGTTTTATACGATCAAGGTGGAATAAACCTAAGGAGAAATTTATGAATGACTGGCTGGCTCAGATCATCTACTGATCATTTTAATAAATTTATAAGCCACTAGGTCACAGCTCTGACAAATGCCTCTGCCTTGGATATTTAACTGAAAACACAAAAAATAAATCTTAACCTGGAAGCACAAGTTGTTCGTGCTGATAGAGAGGAAAATCATCAAGAACAGGCTAAAATCCATTTTTACTGTCCTTACTTTGACTTGTTTGTTTTAAAGGGCGAGTCTCTTAAGTGGAGAAGAGATAGTAGCTAAATATCTATAACTCCTTCAATTGTAATAAGCTCTACAAAAGCCACAATCCTGGGCATGTGTCAGCCTGCAACACCCCGTTATGTGCCTATCCAGGCGCTCTATCAAGATGTTCTGGTAACCATCTCAGTGGCAGGCAAAATGTCCCTAACAACTGCGGAGGATTTGTGGATTTATCTCTGTCACTTGGTCACTGACTAGTTGTTCAGCTCATACTTAAACACAAAGTGTGGCAAGTAAACACAGACCCAGTGACATAAATTTAAATATATCGTTTTTAGGGACAGGCAAGAGAGTTGACGGCCTATGGGCAAACAATTTTGCTTACACAATGGGTCTGTAGGTTTCAGATCCTGTGTCCACACTCGTGCCAGGGATGCAAAAGTAAGAATTTGGTGGAAACAAAATGTGTGCCACAATACTATAAACAAGCATGGTGAAATGAAGCACACGAAAGTCAACCAAAGGACAAAGGCTTTAAAATCCAACCCAAACACCTTGCTTTAGTAAAACTTGCATAAAAATTACTGGCCCTTGAAGTCCAACATTGAACTGAATCATTATTTGCACAACAGGCAACTGATTCACATTTTCATTTGCTCTCTTCAGTATTATTTCAGGAAGACTTCTTCATTTTCCATTCAATACCCTATGTACAGTCCAGGTACAAAAAGTGCATTTTTATTTTTCACAAGACAAATTTTACGAGGTTAGTGGAAAGCAAATGGACTACAATTTATTCCCAAGCGCATCTCTCCTTTCTTTCCCACCATCTGAAGCTTATCTTCGGCCTCTGCCTTTAAGCTATCAACAGATGTTTTTTTTTCTTACTTTAACCACCTATTTCCAATAAAACTTCTTGTAGCTGAACGGCCTGAAACAAGAAGATGAAGAATACTCAGTCTGTAAACAAATAGGAGGTTCAAAAAAACCCAATGACACTATGTTATATACCCTTATCAAAAAAATAGCAATTTCTACTAGTCAGCAGCATATAGGAAAGGTGATGCTTCTCCCATCACCACAGGTCCAAGAAAAATTTTAACTTCTCACTGTATCTGGACTGTACTTCATCCAGATTCTAAAGCCCCATTACTGTTACTTCTACAAAACTTCCATGAAACTAAGGAAGTGCTAGGCTTTGAGCCTAACATTTAAGGCATCTGTGTCCCACATCGGAGACTCTGGATTCAATCCTTGGCTTTTACTTACAAATTATTACACTACCCTTTGCTTTTTAGTAAAATGAGCTGTCTGAGCATAAAACTTTTTTTTAAGATTTATTTTATGTACTTGAAAGAGTGACAGCAAAAGAGAAAGAAGGAGAGAGAGGAATCTTCCATCCACTCATTCACTCCCCAACAGCCAAGACTGGACCAAGCCAGAAACAGGAGCATGGAACTCCATCTGGGTCTCCCACATGGGTGGCATGGGCTCAAGTGCTAGGGCCATCTTCCACTGCTTTCCCAGGAGCACTAACAGGGATATGGATTGGAAGCAACTGGGACTCGAACCAGCATTTATATGGGATGCAAGCTTGGCAAGCAGCAGTTTAACCTGCTATGCCACAATGCAGGTCCCAAGAACAACACTTGCAGTTCAAGTTTAATAAATGTTTAACAAATAGCTACATATGTACTTATTTTTCTCTTGGTCCTAATATTCAATCCTATATGTATATTCACTGATCCAGAATATTCTTAATTTATAGGTCTCTACTTTAAGACTGAAAATAACAAAACACATCCACAACTTCTGTCGGAAGAAATGAGTTACAAATAAGTAAATGGAAAAACTGCAGTAAAAATGGTTTGCTCAGAGAAAACCAATGACAAGTGAAGCCACAAGTATCTGAAGTGGAAATCCAAACCAGAATGTAGTGCAGCCGCCTGTCTATAGAGTGCTGTACGGCAGAAGAGGAGACGTTTCCAATTAATTTTTCCTATACTCTTGGGCAGAATGACAGCCACACAAACACTAATTACACTGCAAAGCCTTGAAAGGGCACAGAAATTTAAAAGCAAAAATTCAGTGGTAAAATTAGCAGAATGTCTCTGTATTATCAAGAACGTATGACACAAAAGTATCCTCTGAACTAAGGATCAAAGGTATTTAACACTTAAAAACAAAGAAGTTGTGACATTTTCCATGACTAATATGGAAATTAAAAATTGTCTTAGAGGGCAGGCACTTAGCCTATGCAGTTAAGGTACCGGTGTCCAACATCACAGTACTTGCATTCAATTCCCACTCCAGCACCTGACTCCAGCTCCCTGATATTGCAAACGGTGGGAGGCTGCAATGATGGGCTCCAGTCATTGGGTTCCTGACACTTGACACACAGGAGACCTGGATTGTGTGCCCAGCTCCAGGCTTCAGCCTCAGCCAGCCCTTGCAGGGATCTGAGGAGTAAGCCAGTCTAAGAGTGTGCTCACCCACTCACTCTGTCTCTCAAATACTTTCTTCAGAAAAGGCCAATAACTTTTAACAGTGGGCAATGAACCACTGGAAGGAAGTATTCCCTTTGTGTCTCTCAAATAAAATAATTTTTAATTAAAAAAATCTTAGTTTAAGTGGCAGTTGTGTCTCACAACTGAACTGCACATGAACAAAGATGGACTTCTGGTTTACTTCTAAAACTAAGTACAGGGAACATGAAGGGCCCACTGAAGGGAAAATCACAAACTGTCACAAAATCACTTTAGAGAAAAAGAGCTTCCGGCCACGCAGAGGGTCCTCGGCCGTGAGTGCACACAAACCAACTTCCAAGGACTAAGGAGCCACACTTCGGCCGGTCAGGTTTCAGGTGTCAATGACCTCAGGCCGCCTATTTCGCAAAATATGAAGCCACTTTTCTTAAAGCACTTCTTACTGCGGTATATTCCTCAAGCACAATTTGACTGCATCTCTTGTATTTTAAATGTTAAATTAAACATACTTTAATTTAAAACAAAATTCCCTACATAAAACTCACAGGGCCGTTGCTGTGGCCTGGATAACAGGCCACTGCCTAAGGTGCTGGCAACCTACGTGGGTGCCAGTTTGCGGTTCGGCTGTTGCACTTACAATCCAGCTCTGGATGAATGGCCTGGGAGACCAGAGGCAGATGACCCGGGTGCTTGGGCCACAGCACGCATGCGGTAGACCCGTAAAAAGCTCCTGGCTGCTGGCCCAGCTCCAGCCATTACGGCCATCTGGGGAGTAAACCAGCAGATGGAGGCCAACTCCTCTGTTCAGAGACCTTTCTCTTTACCCCACTCCCTTCTTACTCTGCTCCAGCCACACTGGTCTTTTTGTAGGGGCCTTCTTGATGGTATTTTCAGCACCTCTCCTTATGCCTAAAACCTTCTCCCCCCACCATCCTCAGATACAACCCGAATCGCCTCATTTATACTATGCCTCACCTCAGTTCTCCCCAGGACCCCCAGTGCTGCCTTCCCACTAAGGAGACCTTCACATCCGACACGGGACCCGGCCATACAAGGCACCTAACACACATATGGGGGTGAACAGCTACGTATGCACACTCACTTCTTAGCTATTTCAGGAGGAAACCATGTTTTTGTTTTTTTTTTAAATAGGAGAAAAATCACAGGTTAAGAAACCAACTAACTTTAGTTAGCAATCCAGTGCTGCCACTGTTTTCCTTCGTGTTGTCTATATTCAATTACTTTTCTGTTGCTTCCTACTGATCTACTACCTTCATTCACGCTCTTACCACAGAAGCAACTACATGTAACTAGCCCTTGGCTTTCCCACCTCAGCTTCAGGGTTCAGGAGTTTCTATCAGGCTCCCAAATAGCACTTTGGACAATGTGGCAGGTATTGGATATTGCCAAATTCTGAGAGCATAATACCAAAAGGAAGACAGTTCTTCTTCTTCTTCATTCATTCATTCATTCATTCATTTATTTATTTATTTATTTTGACAGGCAGAGTGGATAGTGAGAGAGAGAGACAGAGAGAAAGGTCTTCCTTTTGCCGTTGGTTCACCCTCCAATGGCCGCCACAGCTGGTGCGCTGTGGCCGGCGCACCGCACTGATCCGAAGCCAGGAGCCTGGTGCTTCTCCTGGTCTCCCATGGGGTGCAGGGCCCAAGCACTTGGGCCATCCTCCACTGCACTCCCGGGCCACAGCAGAGAGCTGGCCTGGAAGAGGGGCAACCGGGACAGAATCCAGCGCCTCGACTGGGACTAGAACCCGGTGTGCCGGCGCCGCTAGGTGGAAGATTAGCCTAGTGAGCCGCGGCGCCGGCCAGGAAGACAGACCTTTCAAACCTCGTGGCTCTTACGGTCTACATGGGAAGCCAGATAGTACACAAGTCATAAAAACAATGTGAGTAAGCATTTACAGAGTGCTGTGTTCCAGGCATTGTTCTTCAACACTTCCAGAACATGAACTCATGCAATCCCCACCAGACCCCAAGAAGAAGCGCAACTATTTTTCCTGTGTTACAGGTATGGAAAAGGAACTGGGAAAGGCTGGCCTTGATCCTAAAGCAAACAGAGGGCCACTAAAGAGTTTCTGCCGACAGGAGGAAATGATCAGATCGGAAGAAGTGTTCTGGCTCCTGCAGGAACCCTGGCTTGGAGTACGGCAAAACGCAGCAGCATCTCAATGAAAAGCGGCTGATGCTGAGGCTGAGGTGACCCGGCAGCACAAGGGGACAGAGCCAAAGACCCAGGACAGGCTCGGGAGAAGAAACTACAAAACTTCACGATTCAACAGCAAAGTAACTGGGCTCAGGAGTCTGCCAATGACAGTCCTCTACCGCACCAACTGTATACCACGCTGCTGTGTACCACACTAATTCACTGGTCTCTGTAGCCAGAGAACATTCAGTGATGTACGAAAAACAGCAAAAAAAATTATACGGCAGAAAGAGAAATAAAGAAGGCAGAGAGGTACTTTAGACACATTCAAAATGTACACATACTAAAAACAGACTTTCCAGGAGGCTTAATATTTGAGGACAAGAAACTAAAACAAGATGGAAGGGACTTCAGAAACAAAAGAGTAAAACGTCTCAAATGATAGGAGAAGAGGCCTCATGCAACTAACAAAAGGCACAGGGGCAGGACGGTCAAGGATTTTCCCAATGTAGGAGGTCTTTGGTCAAGTCTTAAAGCAGCTGCCACCACTTCCAGGAATTCCTGTGCAGGAAACGGCCGTTCAGTGTTTGCCACGAAGACCATCTGGCTCGGGGCCCCAAGGTGCATGGTGCTTTCCCACACAGCTTCAACTAGTGTAAATGCCGGGCACCGACGCTCTAACTTCAGGTGCAGATGGAGGAAGAGGCCTATTTACATCTATTTTCAGAATTAGAATGCTCCCAGCTGTCTACCTACATGTAAAAGCAAATTTTCTTAGATGTCATTGAATGGGATATCAGTCACAAAGAAATAAAGAGGATAAACATGATTAGTACCATGTTTATCTAAAATCTGAAAATCCTGGTGTGGACCTGAAGGTACCTTATTTATTTAAAAAGTAGATTCAGCTAAATCTCAGCAGAAAAATGAATCAACAGGGAATGGCGAATGGATGATTAGATGAACCACATATTTAAACATAAAATATTTGCATCCCACGCCTTCCACTTCTCCGGCGGTGGTAACAAAATGCCATGGGCCGGATGAGTTAAACAACAGAAATTCACCGTCCCACAGTTCTGGAGGCTGCACGTCTGAGGTCAGGGGCCCGCGGGGGCAGTTTCTGGCGCATGAGGAGAGCCAGCTTCTCACCCACCGTCTCCTCACTGGGTGCAGGGGGAAGGGAGTAACCAAGTGCCCTCGCGTCTCTTCCTGTAAGGACACGAGTCCCGTGATGAGTACCCTGCTCTCATGACTTCATCTCAGCCAAACCATCTCCCAAAGATTCCAAGTACCACCCCCCGTAGGGTGAGGGCTTCAACTGTGGATCTGACCACAGAATGACTGAAGAAGACAAAGTACCTCCATCTAGGAGCCTGTATTGGAAGAGGAACTGCTTCCTAACAAATAGAGCATCTTGAGGAAAGTGCAACAGGAGAGGATTAGGTGGAAGGCCATCTCGAGAAGCTGCCCTGAAATTCAGAGCTGAGTAATGACGAGGAGGTCTCACTGCACAAGCCAAGCCAGTCACAGCAGGCTCACCAGGCGTGCCCCTTGTGTAAGCACTGTTCGTCCCACGGTGTGGGACTTCCCTGTTCTGCAGAAGGGTTTCCCATAGATCCACTGCCTGTTCCTTTCAAAATCTCAATATCCTTCTACCCCTCAGAAAGAAGCTATATGGATACACAGAACTCTTCAAATCGGCTCCCACAGACACACAGCAGATGCCCATTCAATCACTTCTTCCTGTGTTAAACATTTATAACCTGCGACGGGTCCAGAACTCAAAATCCACCAAATAAATAGGCAGAAGACACAGACCCTGGAAGCGCCCTGACCTGGCTAGGGTTTTCTCACGTTCCCGAGTTTTGCTTATGCTCCTCCTTCACAATCCCTGCCCAGCTTCTGTGAGTGCCAAGGCCCCTCTCTCTATTGCTTGATACTCAGCTGTCTGGCTGAGAGCCCACAGAGGCTCTGGGACCCTCCTACCGAATCAGGGATGTAGATTTTATGAGAATTTGCTTCACACTCGTCCTTCCATTTACTGCTGAGGTCTGCGGCTTGGTTCTAGAACAGCTGAGGTCAGAGTCTGACCTCAGATAAGTAGGGAAATACAGTAAATACGTCCCTTGAGACTGTGAGCTCGAGTATTCAAAAATCACAGGTTTGCCTCCCCACTGGATGAAAATGAGGCTTAGCCACACTGTAAGGCTGCATTTTCCTATTTTGTGGCAATGCCACTATGCACACAATAAAAAAATCTATCATTAAGTACTTCTCATAAACATGAACCACGTACAAAAATCTGTGTGATCACTGAAGATAAAACACAAACTCGTAATAAACACAATCATCCCCCAAGCACATGGAATAACCGTTAAAAACGTAAAGGTCACATTTTATCAAATTAGATGTGACTGAAAAGGTAGCTTTAAAAGTTATGTAAAGGAACAAGGCAAGGAAAGACCAAACAGTATAGAATCCAAGGATGGCAGCTGCACAGCATTTCTGAAACCTGCCCATGTACGTCTATGAGTCTGGCACGAGTCCCAGGACGCCATGCACTGTCTAATTCTGCAGGAAAACACGGTTGTCAAGATTTACCACCCGGCCTGGAATCACAACTGCAAGTGAGAAAAATGTTAAAACTAAGTAAACACATGGAGGCATACAAGTTTGCTGGAGGGATATTATGCAGAATCACAGGAGGAGACATTGGATACCAGAATTGAAGGTGGACTCCTTGCCTCTTTATTGGGATTCAAACTTTTTTTGCAAAAAATTTTCTCTTTAATGAGGCAAATCCACTTAAATGGTGGAGATATTTTTTAAAGTAAAAGCAGGGGGGAAATACCTTTTATTTTCTATGTAGCAAAATATTTGAAGCTTCTTTGTTTAAATGCATCAAAATCGTTGGTTTTCCTTTTTAAACTTTTTCAACTTCTAACTGTGCAAATTCTAACTATGCTAAAAAATCTTTAGAACAGAAAAAAAATCATTTTACTGACTGAAGACTGAGATCCACATTTTATCACATGTTAAGATTTCTAAAACTGGGATGCCTTGAAGTATAGATTTCATAATTTTGGTGGGCCTACAAATCCCGTCATGACACTGATGGTATGCCTTCAAAATCTACGTCATTCCAAATGGCAGGAAGTGTGAGCATACACCTACAGGTGATGACTAATGAAACAAGAAAGAGGAAATGCAAGCTTGCCATGGCCAATTAGTCTATGGACTGGGAAAACACTATCCTCCCAACGTCATAATTGTTCAATTTTGTTTCAATAAATAACTTCATTTAGAGAATCATTAGGACAAGGATAAAAAGAATGACATAATGCCTTCAAATATATGCCAGTCCAGCATTTCAAAAAGCTGCCTATTATTAGTTCTCAAAAACACTCCCAATTCTTAGCATTTTTTGAGAATACAGGTTAACATCATCATCAAGTTATTCAGTAGCAAACCATCAAATTTTAAAGTATACATATTGCTCATGGTTAGCAAAGTCTTCAAGAAACTGCTTTTGCTTCTTTTAATAATTCCTACTTGAAAGACAAAACTGGGGACATGGGTGTTTTGCTTAAGTTTTTAGTAATTATTTTCATTGGTTAAACTGTACCTAGTAAGTACTATATTTTTAATGGAAGAGTTCAAGTTATTCTCATTTTGAAACAATTAAGTTTTTTAAAATTTTCTTAAAATGGCCCTTATTTAAAAAAAAAAAAAAAACAGTTGGCGGGCCAGCACTGTGACATAGCAGGTAAAGCCGCCACCTGCAGTGCCAGCAACCCATATGGGGGCCGGTTTGAGACCTGGCTGCTGCACTTCCGATCCAGCTCTCTGCTATGGCCTGGGAAAGCAGTAGAAGATGGCCCAAGTGCTTGGGCCCCTGCACCTATGTGGGAGAACCGGAGGAGGCTCCTGGCCCAGCTCCGGCCGTTGAGCCCAATTGGTGAGTGAACCAGCAGATAGAACATCTCTCTCTCTCTAATTCTGACTTTCAAATAAATAAATAAATAAATCTTCAAGAAAAAAACGTTGCCAACCACTAAGGGAATAAACAAATTATGGTCTTTTCTGCAAGACTTAAACCTCAACGTCCCTATATTCTATTCTCAAGTTCATAAAACCTAAGTTCATATCCTCAGGGAAAACACACATTTAACCTTTATTATCACAAGTAATTCCCTTTGAAAGCGATTAACACTTAAAAGATACTAAGATTTGAGCCGGTGCTGTGGCATAGCCGGTAAGGCTGCTGCACTTCCTATCTAGCTCTCTGCTATGGCCTGAGAAAGCAGTGGAAGATGGCTCAAGTCCTTGGGCCCCTGTACCCACATGGGAGACCTGGAAGAAGCTCCTGGCTCTTGCTTTCTAATCAAAAAGGAAAAAAACATAGATGAAAAATGAGCTTCAAAATCACGAGAGACGGGGCTGGTGTTTGCTGCAGCAGTCAAGGTGCTTGGACTCTTGCCAACGTGCACCTCAAAAGGCAGCGTGTGACCGCTCAGGTGCCTGGGTGCCTGCCTAGGTGGGAGATACGGATAGCCCCAGACCCTGACTTCAGCCTGACCCAGCCCTGGTTGCTACAAGTATTTGGGAAGTGAACTAACACACGGGAGCACTCTCTCAGTCTCTTTCTCTACTGCTCTGTCTCTGCTTTTCAAATAAAATGAAAAAATAAGGAAACAAAACCATGAGGGTAAAAAAACCTCTAAAGTACCCCTCCATTTAACAAGTGCAACAGAATTAATTTCACACAGAAAAAGGTAACAGTACTATTAATCAGATCTCATGCAATACAATTACAGGGAAAAAAAGGACTTAAACAAGAGTCCTACAGAAAATTAAAGCACAAGAAAAACATTTTTAAAAACAAATTAAAAACTCAGTATATAATTCAAAGTGAGCTTAAAGATACTAGGAAAATGGTAAATCAGATGAAAAATGTAAGAGTAGAAAAAAGACAGAAGTTATAATTAACAATATAATTACAGTTAACAATAAGTGATTTCAGAAATGAGGATTAAGCTGAGAACATAATATCAAATAATCTAACTTGAAATTAAGAGAAATAGAAAGGTAAACACATTTTATATTAAGAAAAAATAAAGAAAAAGATGAAAAGAATTCAAGAGTAAAAACAAGCAGAGGTGACAAAGACTATACAACATACAATAACAGAAGTCACTGTAAGAAAAACACACCAAGACAAACAAATACAAAGTTGTAACGAAAATTAAAAGTCCACTGGTGCTGGTGCTGTGGCATAGAAGGCTAATCTTCCGCCTGCAGTGCCTATATCGCATATGGACACCAGTTCATGTCCCAGCTGCTCCTCTTTTGATCCAGCCCTCTGCTATGGCCTGAGAGAGCAGTCGAAGACCGGCCAAGTGCTTGGGCCCCTGCATGCACATGGGAGACTCATAAACTCCTGGCTCCGGGCTTCAGATCAAGCCAAATCCAGTTCTTCCAGCAATTTGGGGAGTGAACCAGCAGATGGAAGACCTTTCTCTCTGTCTCTCAAATAAAAGCTTTAAAAAAAAGTTCACAATAAAGGAATCAATCTGGAATGACCAAAACATATCTTCTATTAAATCATGGGTCTTGAGAGAATAAGAAATTGGAAAACAATCAGACTGATATTAAACTTTTCACAGCAATGCTTTAAGATGGAAGAAAACACAACAATATGTTTCTAATAGCCATGGAAAGAAAAAAAAAAAAAAACGTAAGAAATCTCTCTATGAATCACTGTGATAAGACCTCCAAGAAATATTCTTGGACAACTAGATTACCAAGTACATTTAGTACAGCATTATGTAGCTAGGAAGAGGCTCAAGGATATCTGAGGGCACATCAAAAAATTCACAGTAGATGCACAATATGGGAAAACTAGGCATGGTTTACAAAATTTTTCTGCAGCAAAATGACCATTCATTTTCCATGAATTTTTAAAGTATCCACAGATATTTGTCACTGGTTTTCGTATGCTTTATCCATGATGCTGAAGGACAAAAATAAGCTAACAGAAGTCACCTATGAAGGGGAGTGGGAACTCAATGAATGGAGCAAGGGATGAGGAGCAGACTTCACTACACACGTCTGCCCACATGTGTCCTCTGTGAAACACATGAACATGTTATTTAATGGGAGAAGGCAGCAGCTGAGCATTTTTTTTTACTTTACCCAAGATTAGAATGTGAGCCAGCATTGACAGCCATTGTTTAAAAATCCAAACGAATTTAACTGAGTGAAGCAAAACCAATGATAAAATTACTCAAAAGTACTACAGATAGCAAGGTTTTAACATTGACTGCTTAGGCTAGAACATCTCATTTTTCAGAGTGTACCATCAACTGCATATTAAGTATATAGCCTAAAACAAGTTGCTCGTCTTAAAACACCCTCAAAATGCTGCTGTTTTAAGATAATTCCATCAGCTTGTTTTGAACGGAATTGTCTGTACTATAACAAATTAATAAATGCAAATGCTTACATGACAATGCTAGTTTGTCTAACCCAGTCTGACAAAGAAGTCTTCCAAACCTTAGTATCCAACCTGTGCATGTGAACATTCAGTTAACTAGCTTTGGAAAAAGGAAGAAAATACGTACGTGGTTGCACCTCACACAATGCTTCTCTGTTCCAAATGACTCTCCCTTAATGAAGCAACACACATGTCTTCACATCCCAATATTTTATCCAACTGAAAATCCGGAACTAAAATAAAGGTGTGTGTGACCAATCAACACATGCAACCAATCCTATTCTCCTCTTATTTTCCCCCTTTTCTAAGTGTTGTTAATCACGCTAAGAACAAAAAGATGAACAAAGGAACAGTCGGTGTCACTGTGGCACAATAGGTAAAGCAGCCGCCTGCAATGTCAGTATACCCTATGTGCACAGGTTCAAGTCCCAGCTGTTCCACTTCCTATCCAGCTCCCCACTAATGCGCCTGGCAAAGCAGTACAAGATGGCCCAAGTCCTTGGGCCTGTGCACCCCTGTGGGAGACCAAGAAGAAGCTCCCTGCTCCTGGCTTTGGCCTGGCCGAGCCTTGGCCATCACGACTATTTGGGAAAGTGAACAGTGGATGGAAGATCTCTGTCTCTCCTTTTCTCTCTGTAACTCTGACTTTCAAATAAATAAATAACCTAAATGAATAAGTACAAACATGTCTAAAAAAAAGATGAAGACACATGATGTCTTCCATCTAGGCTGAATGTACATTTCCATCATCATTACCTATACAAAACTGGTTAATTCCTTACTTACCAGGCCATTAAGCTAAAACTCAGGAGTATCAAGCCACTGAGTTAATCTACCCTTAATCAAATACTACACGGCACAAGTAAAACCAAGCCTCTGAACCAAGGGCCTCACTGTCCACCATCAGAATAAAAATAATGAGAATGTCTATTAATATAATCAGTAGCATCAACACCAGAAGATAGGTATTATCCATTTATGGCATCAATTCAGGTCCTCTGGAATACTATTTTCACCTAACAGCAGGGTTTATTTTTAATTGAATTTTCAAGCAGAATAATCAAGCTACTGTAACCAGGAGGCATTTCAATAGGAAATGGAATCTGGAAGAATGGGCGCAGTCTTCAAAAAGCTTACACAGAAAATTCCCAGAGCTAACCATAGCTACAAACACCGACTACCAGAGACGATCACTCAGTAACCAGCTGTGTCTGTTAATTGCATTTTTAATGCAACAGTGTTAGGCCCTGTGCTGTCTATGAGGCTGCCAAGCTCCTGAGCGCTGCTCATAGGCAATGACCTACTTGCAAGGGGAGTCAGAGAAAGAAGACAAAAGGCGCTGGAACCCGAGCTGCCCTGAGATGCGGAGCTCTCTGCTCAAGATCTGAGAAAGTCCTGGAAATAGCCTTCCCCAACCAACGCCGCATGACTCACTTTGCTTCCCCTGCTGAGGCTACACACCCTGGACAGAACAGGAAGAAAGGGACGGAGCACACACCCCCATTGTACTGCATATTCTGTGTCTGCGGCTTCCTTCTGTTCTGGCACATTCACACCCCCCACCCCATCCTGGTAATTAGACCATATCGCCTACCAGAACACTGGCTGAGGCCTCTGTAACAGTTAGCATTTAGTCATGCAGAGGGCTGGTTCCAAAACCTTGCAAACATTAAACAGAAAACAAAAAGGAAGGAAGAAGGGGGATTGGGAGAGGCGATGAGGGAGGGAGACCATGAAGTTACTTTCTTGGAATTCTACCTATGAAATACATGTAACCTGCACTCTTTAGATTAATGAAAATTCCAAAAATAATCAACAATAAAGTCTTTGTGAATATTCTACTTATTAACTGTTCTAGTCAGACTAAAATCCAGACACTTCCAACATTAGCCTAAGTCAAAGAGCTGATTTCCTTTCAAACTTGAAAATTTGAAGCCTATATTCTGAAAATCAAGCTTAAAATACTCAAAATGTTCAGAGTGGTAAAAGGTATGGATTTTGCTTTCCTTTCTCTTCACTGTCCACATTTCTCAGAATACACATATTTTTGTAATTATATGTGCAAACTAACATGTCTGAAGGAGAAGGCTACACAACAAGAAGAACCCGGTCCCGTCAGTAGATCCTGTACTTCTCAATGCACTGCACTCATTAGGATGCCACAGAGATGCAGGCACCGCTGTATTATACCTGTCATGGCAGGAAATAGAAAGGAAAACTTAACCGATTCCACTAAAGCCCATGAATATTTAAAAGACTGGTAGGCTAGAGACATTGAAATGATTTTTAAAAGATTGCCATATTCTACACAAAATATGGGATAAAAATATTAACTTCAAAATATCTGAGGAATAACTGGCAAGGAGAAATTATTCATTCACACACATTTACTCCCACACAGAAACAGATGCATGTGTGTGTATACACTACTTAAAAATCCACGTTACTAACACTCATCCTGGATGTATTCAATTATAGAGGACTTCCCTGACATTGACAAGCTTAATCACATCCCCTGTTTAAGACATCACTAGGGAGAACTACCTTCATGCCAACTGAGAAAAAGCTACATCCTCATGGGGAATCAGACTACAGAAAGGAGCTCAATGACCCCCAAGATTTTCTAAATTCTTGCTAAATCGAATCTTTACAATACACTTAAAATATTTGTGTTGAAAACACATTTAGAAAGTATCTAAGACATATGAGGTTATTTTCAAGTATCTGCAGAACAATGAAATCAAAAGATGTATGTTCCATGAACTCTTTGAAGAACTTGAAGGCCTTCTGCACACGTGCACCAACTCGGGGTGTGTGTGGCAGACACTGAGATTTACCGATTATCGCTCACGCTGAGTTACCCACGTCTTCATTCATACTCCTATTAAAATGACTCCGTGAGAGGTGATTAACTGCCCACCCCCAAAATTTAACTCAACATTACCTGCAATAAATCATGGATTTTATCTGTGAAATCAATTTCCAGATATCACTACAATAAGTAACTAAAATTTTAAATGTTGCATTCTGTTCTACCTCCAGGCTGTCATTCAAAGGAAACAGGAAAAAAAAAAAAAAAAAGACTAAGTTCCCTCAGTACTCAGTGCTGTGCCTTTTAACAGAAACTGCAAATCCAAGTCTGAGGTTGCTAAGTACAATATACACAAAGTAACTGCTCTGGGGAACACCGTGCACACCTGTTCATTCACTCACCCAACACTATTAATTGAGCACTCATTGCATACCAAGCACTGCTCTCTAGACATAGAGAGAGCAAGTTCCTCATCTCTCAGAGTTAACACTCTGGTGTGAAGACAGAAAATAAGTCATAATAAAACAATAGGGGCAATACGACGATACAGAACAACAATAAAACAAAGAGGAAGGACTAGGCCATGTAGATCAGCTACATGGGATCTTATTGTACACAGCATGGCCATGGAAAGCCTCCACAGAAAGGCACCATCTGAGAAAGCATCAGAGGCAAACTCTTTGCATTGAGAGTTGTTAAAAATATAATTTTGGGGGCCAGCATTGTGGCACAGTGGGTAAAGCTGCTGCCTGCAATGCTGGCATCCCATATGGGCACCGGTTTGAGTCCCAGCTACTCCTCTACTGATCCTGCTCCCTGGGAAAGCAACGAAAGATGCCCCAAGTGTTTGGGGCCTTGCACCCAAGTGGGAAACTGAGAGGAAGCTCCTGGCTCCTGGCTTTGGCCTGGCATAGCCCTGGCGATTGCAGCAGCAAACGAGTGGATGGAAGAACTCACTCTCACTCTTTCTCTCCATCTCTATATTTAACTCTCTCAAAATAAATCAATCTTTAAAAAAATAAAATGGGAGCATAATTTTAAAAATGTTACTGTATGACTGATATAAACATGAACTGGACATTTACCAGAGTTATTCTACTGATTCGTGAATAAGCCAATCATTCCAGATTGAGTGGACCAGATGTTAAGACTGCTTAAAAGAGCCTCTGAAAAACCACTATGTGTACAGGAAATTTATCAACGGGTGTTAGACAAAGGAAGAGTTCTAGGTTAGACACAAAACAGGTTAAGTCCTACACAACCATAAACCATATCTTTAAAGTTATTTGTTTCTAGTAGAAATTATTTTTATCTCTTCTGGGGACAAAAAAAAAGTTATATAATTAACATATAATATTACTACATCTGAGAATTCTAATAAATAAAGAATTTAAATAGTCGTGGGGTAGACTTATTAAACAATGTCCCAACAGAATACTGCAAAGACATGGCGCTCACCTTATTTCCCTATCTGCAAGATTTGCAAGCGTTCTAAACACGGGTGTGCATGTATTAGCAGGACGCAGAGCCATGCAGACACAATGTGAGTGACTCACCGGCCAGATCCATCCCACGGCCAGGAGGGCCCTCGTTGCCCCAGATGCACAAAGTCTCCTGCCCTTCCTCCTGACTGTGGTCCAAGTAAAGAGCTGGGGGTGGCACGGGAAGGAGATGGAAGGTGAGCTGAGGTTGCAATCTGATTTAACTTTAAAACATGACTCCAATCACTGGGAGAAGTGCAACGGTAGGAGTGGAAGTCCCTGAAGGAGACTATTACAAGGAGCCGTGCAAACAAGCAGTTTGTCAGACGTAAAAAATTCAGTGGAGAAAAAGCAAGCAGAATATGGGGAGGTTGGTGGAAGGAACATCAGCATAGTGCTCAAAACCCTGTCTGGTAAGGTGGCACTGGAGCAGAGACCTAAAGACGTCAAGAAAACCGGACAGGGGCCCCAGTGAGGGGCACCCCGAAGTGGCAATGACACTGGATGATTACCAAGAGGGGGAAGGCCTGCCAGAGAAGTAAGGCCTGGAGGACCACCACAGGATCTGGGCTTTCAGTGTGAGGGAGAAGAGAAGCCACTGACGGCTGTACGGCAGAGGGGAGTGGTGTGTGAGCAGCGGTGGCGAATGTAAAAGGATGCGTTACAAGACACTTGCAGATGGTATGGAACACCTTGGGAGCACCAAGCAGGAAGGGAAGTGGAAAAAATCAGGACATTCTGAAGGTAGAGCGGGCGACTTCTGCTACAGGAACACAGGGGAAGCAAATTCAGAAATGAGTAAGAGTGAGTGGGTTTCAGATGTAGTGCTTAGAAAGCATGAGTCACATTTACTGGGGTGGGGACGGCTGCAGAGAAGCAAGCTTAGTAAGGTGACTGGGGAAGACAAAGAGGAGGAAGTGACCGCAGTTCAGTACAATGGTTAACGCTCAGCGCTGGGTACAGAGCAGTCTACAGCCTTCGTATGTAACTACAGCAGTAAAATTGAGGATGGCCAATGCCCAGAGCTCATCCATCACAAGCAGAGTGTTACTCACCAAACTGTTTCGAACTCAAAACTACTATCCTCAGGGCTTCTCACGGGTCCATACTCTTCCAGGATGGTCCGCGTTTTACAGATCTAAGCAAGTGTCTGGTTATCCACTGCTAAGCTCTTAACTGAACACTTTTTAAATACTGACACACACTTCCTAAAAGGCCCATCTTGAAAACTGTAAATGCACTGGGCTTACCTGAAGTTCTTTGTATCTATCTTGGAAAGAGAGAGCCTCCTGTTCTTTTTCTTTTAGGAAGTCTTTTTCTAAGACACTATGCTTTTCCATCAGCGATTCCACATCCTAAAAGACAAATCCAAACAAAGACTTTTTAACATTTAATGGCATAAAATAGATTTACTTGTTTCGATGAACATAAGAGCTAACAGTTATCAAGAAAATAACTCACAGAAAAGAAATATGGCAAAAATCTTGTAGTACTATAAATTATATACCTCATTCTAATTTGTAGACCAATCACAAACACTAACATAATGATAAAATGACTCAGTCTCATAAAATCACAGCATTTCAACTTATTGTCATTTAAGATTTGCTGAGATTCTTCTATAGATATATTTGTTGTTGTTGTTGTTGTTTTTGACAGGCAGAGTGGACAGTGAGAGAGAGAGAAAAAGAAAGAAAAGAAAGGTCTTCCTTTGCCGTTGGTTCACCCGCCAATGGCCGCCGCGGCCGGCGCACTGCGGCCATTGCACCGCGCTGATCCGATGGCAGGAGCCAGGTACTTCTCCTGGTCTCCCATGGGGTGCAGGGCCCAAGCACTTGGGCCATCCTCCACTGCACTCCCTGGCCACAGCAGAGAGCTGGCCTGGAAGAGGGACAACCGGGACAGAATCCGGTGCCCTGACCGGGACTAGAACCCAGTGTGCCGGTGCTGCAAGGCGGAGGATTAGCCTAGTGAACCGCGGCGCCAGCCCCTATGGATATATTTGTAGGGAAGACAAACCAGAGTACACATAAATAATTTACTAAAACAGCTTTCTTTCTAAGCATTCTGGTCAAATATGCCATGATGCCTGACTTCCCACAGGGAGACAATGTTAAAAAATTTCAAATCTGCATAAAAACATAAAACATTCTGCTTTAAAAATCAAAATAAGCCCCCGGAAGGAAAGCATTCGTTACAGGAAGGAAGGGAGGGAGGGAGAGAGAGAGGGAAAGGAGGGGAATGGGAAGTAGGGAGGGAGAGAGGGAAAGGAGGGGAACCAGAGGGAGGGAGGGAAGGAGAGGGAAGGGAGAGAAACAAAAACACAGGGCAGGCATTTGGCCTAGCTTAAAATGCTGTTCAGGACACCTGCTTCCCATATTAGCGTACCTGGGTTCAATTCTCAGCTCTGCTTTGTGACTGCAGGGTCCTATTAATGTAGCCCCCAGTAGGTACCAATGATGGTTCAAGTAACTGGGTTCCTGCCACCTACCCACTGAGTTCCTCCTCACTCCTAACTCCACCCCTGGCCAATCCCAGCCACTCAAGCATTTGGGGTACAAGCCAGCAGACAGATTCTCTCTTATCCTCTGTCTCTTGAAACCCATGAAGACTGAGTCCAGTCCCACGGTATACCAAAAAGTTCAAACGTTCGAATCCCTTACATAAATTGTCAGAGTATCTGCTTATAACCTATGCACATCCGCCTGTACTCTTTCAGTCATCCCTGGATCACTAGTGCAGACACTCTCCAAATGGCCGTTCTACTGTACTGCCTGGTGAACAATGACAAAAAACCAATGAACGTACATGTTCAGTACACACACAGTTTGCTGTGCAGCTGCAGGAAGGCCTGGGTGTGGAAGGCACACTGCCCTAAAGACTACAGATTTCTCACCAGCTTGACACCCTGGGAAGACACTATCTTCTTCCACTGATGACTTTTCCTAGTCAACACGTAGGATTTTGTCAAATTTCCAGTATATACAGTTCTACTTATCTCCAAGGCAACTGTAGACACACTTTTTTTTTTTACAAAACTTTTACTTAATAAATATCAATTTCGAAAGTATTACTTTTAGATTATAGAGGGTTTTCCCCTCATAACCTCCCTCCCACCTGCCAACCATCCCATCTCCTACTCCCTCTCCCATCCCATTCTTCATTAAGATTCATTTTTAATTATCTTTATATATGGAGGGTCAACTTAGTATATACTAAGTAAAGATTTCAACAGTTTGCACCCACAGACACACAAAGTATAAAGTACTGTTTGAGTACTAGTTATACCATTAATTCTCATAGTACAACACATTAAGGACAGAGATCCTACATGGGGAGTAAGTGCACAGTGACTCCTGTTGTTAACAATTGACACTCTTATTTATTACATCAGTAATCACTCGAGGCTCCTGTCATGAGTTGCCAAGGCTATGAAAGCCTCTTTAGTTCACCAACTCCAACCTTATTTAGACAAGGCCATATCAAAATGGAAGTTCTCTCCTCCCTTTAGAGAAAGGTACCTCCTTCTCTGATGGCCCGCTCTTTCTGCTGGGATCTCACTCACAGAGATCTTTCATTTAGGTCATTTTTTGCCACAGCATCTTGGCTTTCCATGCCTGAAATACTCTGATGAACTTTTTAGCCAGATCTGAATGCCTTAAGGGCTGATTCTAGGGCCAGAGTGCTGTTTAGGGCATTCCCCATTCTATAAGTCTGGTAACACACCTTCTTAATTCTCAGTTTTTCTTCTTCAGATGCTTTGAGCTTCATCTCCAGACTTGTAATCTTCTGCTGAAGCTCGATGTCTGACACATTGGCTCTGGGACCCTCAGAGTCGTCCACGAGGGCAAGTGTTCCATGGTTTTTCTCATCAGTTAAACCCAATGGAAACAGTGAGATATCCAGATGAGTGTGCGTCGACTGCTGGATCTAAACCACATGAGAAAAAAATAAACAAAACACAAGAGAGGAACTCTCTCAATAACGAAAACGCCCAAAGGGCCCCAGAAACCACATTTGAGAATTAAGTTGTAGCAGAAGACCTCAAATTCATATAACAACCTGATTGTTTCGTGCTAACAGACGAAATCTCTGGTCAGATTTAAAGTCTAAAGCATTTCTGATTTTGCCAGCCATGTACTAAAAAACAAATATTTAAACCATTTTCTTATGTTTGAAAATGTACAATTAAGGGTAGACACATCTGCCACTCACCAATTGTTAAATTTACACAAAGGCCTAAAAATCTGCTTATGTTTGAAATTATAAATCAGAATTTCAAATCTAATAATGGCCTAACCCTGGTCACTATTTTCTGACAAAACTAACAGGTAGTTTAAAATTGTGAACTGCACTTGGGAAATCTAACTCCAGCACCTTACACCAGGCCCAGTTTAATGAACATACCTTAGGAATGCTATCTTTTTGCTTTTTACTCTAAAAGTGAAATCAATGCTCTAATACCTAAAAATATAAGATTCTCTCCAATAAAAGAGAAATAATCATGATTTTCATTCTTATTTTCCCTTTTGGGAGCTCAGGGTTGGAAATACAAAGGTAAGTTAACTTAACATACAAAATGCTTACACCATATTTTGTTAACAAGGACAACTTAAATACTTTGTAATGTGCCACAACAGAGTCATATTACCCAGTTGTATTTTTTCTTTTTTTGAATTCTAAGTGTTAGCCTCAAAAATCAGAACATCTTTTGCAGAAATATTCCTCTTAGAGGCCAACAGTGTGGTCTCTGCCTCTGCCTGCAATGCTGGGATCCCATATGCGGACCAGTTCAAGAGTCAGCTGCTCCACTGCCCATCCAGCTCCCTGCAAATGTGCCTGGGAAAGCAGCAGAAGATGGCCCAAGTCTCTGGGCCCCTGTAGCTATGTGGGAGACCCAGAAGAAGTTCCTGGTTCCTGGTTTTGGCCTGGCCCAACACTGGCATCTGTAGCCATGTGGGGAATGAACGAGCAGGTGGAAGACGTCTCTGTCCCTGCCTCTGTAACTCTGCCTCTCAATAAAAAGAGCAAGAAGAAGGAAATATTCCTCTTGGAACATATAAAAAGCAAAGCAAAAAAATATCAATCAAGTAAGTGCGCAATTTTCTATGTATGTGAATTTCACTTTGAAGGGCTTGTCGTCATATGGGCTCAGGGGCAGTCTAACTCACACTGCTGTTGTCTGCTTGTGTATTCTCCGGGGAGGAAGTGACGGCATCAGAGGAGAGGCGGCCGAGAGCGGCAGGGTGGTCGCGGTCCACTACGAGGTCAGGAGCAGCCGGTGACAGGTGGACTGCAGACACTGAGGGTGGGCGGCAACAGTGGGGCTTGGGTTAGTAAACCAGACAGCCGAGAGAGGACGGGCTGAAGGGCAGAAAGGGAGGAGAGGGAGACCACAAAGGCTGAGCAAAGAAAACGCCAGGAGACTGAAACTTGGGACACTGGGACTGTTCCTCCGGGCCCATTATCTAAAATCCACAACTCGGGCTTCTACATTTAACATGGCATTTCCACGTAGGACCCAGACAAACAAAATGATTGCAGAATGCTTTGGTGTTATACTAGCACGTCGAAATCAGAAGTGCTTTTCCAATTCAGAAAAAAACAAATTGAAATTTATTAATATCCATTCACGTAATGAAAAATTCAGTTAGTAAAAAGAAAAATGGGAGGTGGTGTAGTGGCACAGCAGTTAAAGCTGCCACCTTTGACACTAGCATCCCATATGGGTGCCGGTTCAATTCCCAGCTGCCCCACTTCTGATCCAGCCCCCTGCTAACACACCTGGGAAAGCAGCAGCAGATGGCCCAAGTGCTTGGGCCTCTGCATCCATGTGGGAGACTGGGAATAAGCTCTTGGCTTCAGCTGGCCCAGCCCCTGCTGTTGCAGCAATTTGGGAAGTAAACCAGCAGATGGAAGGTGTCTCTCTCTCTCTCTGTCTCTCTGTCTCTGTCTCTGTCTCTCTCTCTCTCTCTCTCTCTCTCTCTCCCCTTCTCTCCCTCTCTGCTTTTCAAATAAATAGGATAAACCAATTTTTTTTAAAAGACAGATGCACCAGGGTGCCCTGGGCACCCGTAAGACCACAGCGAGCAAGACAGATGCACTCATGTTCTTAATGACCTGAGGACAGGAGGCAGACAACCCACCAAACGCTACAGACAATAAGACGAGGAAGGAGGGAAAACTTCACTCTGAGACAACAGATTCAACAGTCTCTGCATTAAGAGTTCTTCTTTTGGAAGAAACAAGATTTTTCTTATTAAAAATAAGTCAACTTTAATTTACGGAACTGTTTTTACAGAAAAATCATGATGAAATACGTGTCTGCAATTAATTTCACAACAAGCCACAATTAGGCTGTGATGAGAGTTCAGATACAAAGGTTATGAACAGAGAGCCTACTGCCAAGTATGACATAAGACAAAAACACAGATGAGGACTAAAATCAGCACGTTCTATTTATATAATTTTAAACCATTCACTCAAACTATAAATAAATGTCTATTATGTGTTTTAAAATCTAAGAAGAGCAACTCAGTAATGTCATCAGTAACTCATTCATAAAATATTTCTTGATTTCTAGATTATAAAGACCTTTATTCCACATTGGCATCGGAGCAACGTCAGCGGAGTTCTACCATAAGCTCTGGAAGGCAGCTCACAATGGAAATTGCATTTTTCCCTGAAGAAAGACATTTATAAGGCCATTAGCTATCAAGAATATAAAGAATATATGGAAACTCTAAGACTTTAATGTTTACTTAATTACCCTGTCTACACTTTCACTATGGAACAGTATTGAGTGTTGGAGACATCATGTTCCATACAGGTTAACTAAGCTACTCTAGACCTCTGCCTTCTAAGCATTTCAGTTTCTGTTCTTGTTTCTAACTTAACATAAACTGAAATGCTAATTCACATATGTAATGGTTATATATTTTTCAGAAATTTTTTCTATTCTATATGACGAGACTTCTCTAAGATATCAAAATATTCCAACTTCTAACTGTGAATTATACTTTTAGTGAAATGTTACTGATGAATGGTTCAAGGTATGAACATTAGTATAGCATGGTACCTTACTGTCACACCAGGTGCAGCACAATGGACAATTACTTAAGTTCCCTGTGTCCCAATGTCCCCATCCATAAAATGGGCGAGGGGTGGGCGTTGTGGCACAGCAGGTTAAGCTACCACTTGAGATGCTCACATCCCGTATTAGAGGGTCTTTGATGGAATCTCACTTCTACTCCTGATCCAACTCCCTGCTGAGGCATCCAGGAGGCAGTAGATAACAGCCTAGGTGCTCAAATTCCTGCTACTCACGTGAGAGACCAGGATGCAATTCCTAATTCCTGGCTTCAGCCTGGCCCAAATATAGCTATTGAGGGCCTTAGGGGATTGAACCAACAAGTGGAAAAAGTTTCTCACTCTGTGGCTCCCTCTCGGTGACTCTGCCTGTCAAATACATCAACCTTTAGAAATGTTTAAATCATGTGGCTGGCACTGTGGCGCGGCGGGTTAACGCCTTGGCCTGAAGTGCTGGCATCCATATGGGCACCAGTTCAAGATCCGGCTGCTCCACTTCGGATCCTGCTCTCTGCTGTGACCTGGGAAAGCAATAAAAAAATGGCCCACGTCCTTGGGCCTCGGCACCCGCATGGGAGACCCGGAAGAAGCTCCTGGCTCCTGGCTTCGGATCGGCCCAGCTCCAGCCATTGCAGCCAATTGAGGAGTGAACCAGCAGATGGACGGCCTCTCCCTCTCTCCCTCTGCTTCTCTCTGTGTAACTGACTTCCAAATAAATAAATAAATCTTTAAAAAAATGTTTAAATCGTGATCTTTCGGTAACTACCACGTCAAATCAACACTTCCATGCTTAGCTTTCTTCACTCGTCCAGAGCACATGGTGCAACACTCATGACCCTCATTTTCTTCCAACCCCTCTACTGGCTTCTGTGAAACTCTGATCTCCTAGATTCCCCCCTAATACTTGGACTGTTTGGTCCACATTTCCTTTTCAGGCTTTTTCTCCACTAAACCTTACATGTTCACTGCTTCCTATGCCTCCTGATCTCGCTGTCCATAGTATTCTGGGCTACCACACCCGAGGCCATTAGTTATATCACCATCTACAAACCAATGACACCCAAATCCACACCTCTGGCACATATCCCTTTCCAGACCTCCTGATCCATAGACGCATCTTATCCCCAGGCAGTTCCATTTAACTGTAGGACAGGTGTATCAAACTCACCCATCGTTTCATATTAACCTGCTTTGCTTCATGTTTTCCATCTTGGTTAACAGTACCACAATGAAATACTATGTTTGCCTGACCCAGATGCGATAGCCCTAAGTGCCAACGTCACTGCAGTCACACCACGCTGCGAACATTCTGATTATGCCATACTGTTCCATACCTCTGTGACCTCACATTACTGCCAAGGCACACGGCAGAGGCTTTGCATTCAGCTAATTTGAGCAATAACAACATACTCATTACACATGCTTGGGCAAATTCCATAAATATCTATATGGCAAGGTTCCCTTTTCTGGAAATGGAAAAATACCACAAAACAATGCTATAGAGTGGAAATAAAATAATGAGCACGAACCACTTAGCTCAGGTTCATGTGAATAAACATGAAAGAGAGGCAGTGGTCATGAAATGATCATTTGGTAACATTCGAAACAAGCCAACCTCTTCCATCACCCAACCACAGGACTACTATAATTTCCCACTGCCTATTAAGATATTACAGAATCAAACCATTATGTGTAAGAATTCATGGGATCTATTTAAGACCACAATTCAAAAAAGCCATCTACATCTTTGAATATTTTAATCAATGAAAATCAATCAATTAAATCCCCAGCACATACTAAAAAAGAAACAACAAAGACCATTTTTAGAAGCAGAATAAAGAGAAAAATATTGTGGGCATTGAAGTAGACTAATAAGGGCACAGGAAATTAATCAAAATCTTTGATCTTAATATAGCTAGAAAGCTTACCTAACCCATAATAAATGAGTGAAGTATAAACACCTAAGATTAACTAGCAGAAAATAGACAATAGAAGATGTTTAAAATTTTAAGACTTTTACACAGATTTCTAAGCACTAAATCTTAAAATATCGACAAATGGGCAACTCTCCACAGAAACATGGTTCATAAAAGTTAACTTAGCCAAGCTTTAGTCAAAGCTTAAAAGAAAAATTTGAAAACCAATTTCTTTGGTTTAAAAAAAAACAAAACAAAACAAACAACCACCGACTCCCCCACAAATAAAGCATTAAGCCAACACTGTTTCAAAATATTTCTACCAAAGTATCAAACACCAAATAATGCCCATACTTAAAACCTGGGCAAAAAAAATAAATAGCACTGAAAATGAAGGAAATGTTTATTAACATTATATAACATTAAGATAACATTGATCTTATTTATCATACCTGTACCTGAAAAAAAAAAAACAGTAAAAAAAATCATCAAGATTTTAACATAATCAGACATCAGCCTTAGACCTAAAATCTCCATCTTATAGAAGGGGAAAAAATTAAAGGCTTGGGGCCAGCGCTCTGTGGCACAGCGGCTTAATGCCCTGGCCTGAAGTACAGGCATCCCATGTAAGTGCCAGTGTGAGACCTGGCTGCTCCACTTCCGATCCTGTTCTCTGCTATGGCCTGGGAAATCAGTAGAAGATGGCCCAAGTTCTTGGGCCCCTGCACCAGCGCGGAAGACCAGGAAGAAGCTTCTGGCTCCTGGCTTCAGATAGGCCCAGATCCTGCCATTGTGGCCAATTGGGGAGTGAATCATTGGATGGAAGATCTCCCTCTCTCTCTGTAACTGTGACTTGCAAATAAATAAATAAACCTTAAAAAAAAAAAAAAAAGTAAAGGCTTTTCCCCTAAGATAAAGAATAAGACAAGGATACCAACCATCATCATAGCATTTCACATTGTACTAAAGGCGTGACCATATCCAATTAAACAAGAGAAATAGCATATAAAATTAGGAAAAACTAGAAAACTATGTCACATTTCTCTCACGGGATCCACGGCAAAATTAACTCAAAAATAATGGTACTCAAGGGCCGGTGCTGTGGTACAGCAGGCTGAGCCATTGCCTGTGATGTTGGCATCCCATATGGCAGCAGGTGGAGTCGGGTTGCTCCATTTCTGATCCAGCTACCTGTTCATGTGCCTGGGAGCACAAGGGACGATGGTTCAAGCACTTGAGCCCCTGCCACCCACGTGGAAGACCCAGATTAAGTTCTCAGCATCAGCTTGGCCCAGACCCTATTGTTGGGGTCATATGGGGAGTGAACCAGCAGACTGAAGATCTTTTTCTATTCCTCCCTCTCTCAATCTGTAACTCTGCCATTCAAATAAATAAAATGGGCCTTCAAAAAAAATAAGTAAATTAAATCAAATAACATATGTTCTCCCTGATCGGTGACGACTGACTGAACACCAAGAGGGAAACCTGTTGGAGTGAGGTGGACACTATGGGAAACGGTGGCTTGATCAGCATAGCCCTGACTGTTAATGAACAACTTAATACATTATCCCTCTTAGTAGTTTTTTTATCTGTTCTACTTAATATGACTGGTTTAGTTCTGTAACTGATGCACAGTTATTCTTAAGTGTTGAAAATTAACTGAAATGTGATCCCTGTTGAACATGGGAGTGGGAATGGGAGAGGGAAGAGATGTATAATTTGGGACATGCTCAGGCTGACTTGCCCCAAGTGGTGGAGTTGGAAGCATACCAGGGGATTCCAATTCAATCCCATCGAGGTGGCATGTACCAATGCCATCTCACTGTTCCAGGTGATCAATTTCAGTTCACAGTTGGTCATGGTGGAGGGACTGGGAGTCAAAGGGAGCACATAGACAAGTCTAGTACCTGCTAACGCTAACCGATGGAGTAAATAAAGGGGAGAGTGATCCAACATGGGAAGTGAGATACTCAGCAGACTCATAGAATGGCAGATGTCCTAAATAGCACTCTGGCCTCAGAATCAGCCCTAAAGGCATTCGGAGCTGGCTGAAAAGCTCATGAGAGTATTTCAGGCATGGAAAGCCAAGACACTCTGGCAAAAGATCTCTGTGAGTGAGATCCCAGTGGAAAGAACAGGTCTTCAAAGAAGGAGGTACCTTTCTCTGAAGGGAGGAGAGAACCTCCACTTTGACTATGACCTTGTCTAAACAAGATAAGAGTCGGAGAACTCAGAGGGCTTCCATAGCCTTGGAAACTCATGACTGGAGCATAGGGAGATTACTGATGCCATAGACAGGAGTGTCAATTGGTAAAGTCAACAACAGGAGTCACTGTGCACTTACTCCTCATGTAGGATCTCTATCCTTAATGTGCTGTAAGAGATTTAATGCTATAACGAGTACTCAAACAATATATTTCACTTTGTGTTTCTATGGGGGTGCAAACTGTTGAAATCCTTACTTAATGCATACTAAACTGATCCTCTGTTAAAAAAAAAAAAAAAAAAAAAAAAAAAAAGAAATTATCAATTCCCAACTTGACTCTCACTGGGATTAAACATGACAATAGGTCTGCTCTGATTTCATCATCATTTAAAAAAATCATCTATTATTTTTCACTTTATGTTTCTGTGTGGGAGCAAACTGTTGAAATCCATACTTAATGTATACTAAGCTGATCTTCTGTATATTAAGATAATCGAAAATGAATCTTGATGTGAATGGAAGGGGAGAGGGATTGGGAAAGGGGAGGGTTGTGGGTGGGAAGGACGGTATGGGGGGGAAGCCATTGTAATCCATAAGTCGTACTTTGGAAATTTATACTCATTAAATAAAAGTTAAAAAAAAATACAAACAAAAAAATAAAAATAAATATATTAAGTAGAAGGCTATAACCTCAACAAATAAGGAGCACTCAAGTATCAAAACAATAGCCATTTAGGTGATATTATGGTAGAGAAAATGCTATTTTTCAGAGGCACAAGGAAGATAAAATATTTAACAGCAATTTTAGAGAGAAACATGAAGAAGAGTAAAGTATTTGACACAGCAGTCGCCTGCACCCAAAATCAAAGTGCCTGTTCTGAGTTCCAGCTTCTCCACTTCCAATCCAGCTTCCAGTGAATGTATACCCTGGAGATAGCAGCGATGGCACAAGTATGTGAGTCCCCAGAGCACATGAGAGAGACCTAGAAGGAGTCTTGGACTCCTGTTTCAGGCATTTGGGAAGAAACCAAGGGATGGACGATCTCTCTCCTTCCTCCTCCACATCCACTCCTCCCAACCCCTGCCAGCCTCTCAAATCACATGAAAATAAATTTTAAAACAGTTAAGAAGGAAATGAGGAAGCGAGCATTGTGGCAGAGTGGGTTAAGCCACTGTTTGTGACACGGGCATCCCATACTGAAGTGCCACATTGAGTCCCAGATGCTCCACGTCTAACCCAGCCCCTGCTAGTGCATCTGGGAGGGAGACACAAGAGGGCCCAAGCATTCTGGCCCCTGCTGGCTTCAGCCTGCCCCAGACCTGGTTGTTGCAGTCATCTGGGGGAGAGAACCGGCAGACAGAAGATCTCTCCTTATCTGCCTTGCCCTCCCTCCAGGTCACTCTGCCTTTCAAATAAATAAATAAATCTTTGTAATAAGATAAATAGAAAATGAAGTATGAGAAAAACTTTACTCCTTAAAGACATTTAGATAGATTTAAACAAAAGTGAAAGTAAGTGGGTAGCATAATTGAACGTCAGTAAACAGCCACCTCTCCTTTAGTTATTTTACAGGCTTCAAAGAATCCCAATGAAAGTACCAATAAGCTGTCTTTAATGAAGCTCTATAAATGGACATTAAATGCTCCATGGAAAATGTGAATCTGTCAAAATAAGTAAACTTCATAAAAGCAAAGTGAGGATAGCAGTCCCTTTTATTAAAACATACAAACTATGTGTGGGCATTGGGCACAGCTATAGGGACAATGCTATGAGATGCCCACATTCCATATGGGAGTGCCTAGGTTCAAGTCCAGCTCTGTCCTGACTCCAGCTTCCTGTTAACATGCCCCCTGCAAGGCAGTAGGTAGCAGCTCAAGCAGCTATGACGTGGTCTGGAAAAGTAGGTAGTCAGGGAACAAAAGACCCAAGGCATTTCCTGCACTTTCTGTCTCTAGTTTTGCACCTGAGCCCCACCTCCTCATACCCCATTTCAGCACGCCGAATTTCCCATGATGCACCTGAGTCTCCTCCAGTACCAAGAAGACTCCAGGATGAGTACGCGCAAACTCACACTCATGCAGACGCGACGGACTCCTTCCCAGAGGACATCATGGGCACTGAATCCCACCCAAATACCACCCCCTACCCAATTAAGGGGTCCAATGAACTGAGGGTCACTTTCCTTCTCTCTCACCCTCTCCTCACAGGCAGATTCTCCCCATGGCAAGTGTCTCCCCTCATGGGGCTGTCCACACTCACAGCTGAATGTGGACCCTCTCTTTAAGCAAACCTTGCTCTGGTTCTTACATTTCACCTGTCTCTGCTTTGACCACATTCCCACAACCCTGCGTCCCTGCCACCCACATGGGAGACCCCAATCAAGCTCTTGGCTCCTGGCTCTGGACCCAGTCACTGTGGGGAATAGGACAATGAACCAGTAGTTTAGAGCTCTCCCCATAACCCAGCTTCTTATATAATAATATTAATAATAAATAAGAATTATGTTTCATAGAGTAAAAATCTTGCTTCATCAGATGCTGTCTGTAGGAGCACACAGTTGATACAAATATACTGTTTCATCAGAGGCAGTACAAAGACTGGGCAAAAAAAAAATAAAGATAATGTCATATCAGAGTAAAGAACCTACTTTTATTTAACCCTAACTATGGACCATGAACAAAAGTGAGCCACATTCATCCCAACACATACAAATCAAGAAAACTCAGTCCAGTCCGGTCCTAAAAAAGAAACAAAGAAGCCTGGCTGGTAAGCACAGATTTCATAGGCAGACACCAAGAATCGAAGAGCGCAACCACAAAGATGAAGAGGCGCCGAGCCAGAGTCCCGGCTACCTGTGTGCACTGAACTCCTATCAAGACAATCAGGCTCGTACAAACAGGCTCCTCCAAAACTATTCTGCAGCAGCCCCGCTCCGCAGAAAAACAAGAAAGCCTCTGTCACGAATGCCTGAAATTAGCAAGAGCACTATGCTGGGAATTTCTGTGAAATATCCGCACAGGAATCGGAATCAGGAGCCCAGAACCTGGCCTTGGCAAACACTCACTGCTGAACAAGAGGAGCATGGCCGGCAGAGACAGCTGCAGAGATCCCCGGAAAATCAGAAATAAGAAAGGGACAGGGCAGGATGAGGGCAAGGCAGCCAATATCACATCAAAGCCAGAACAACAGAACACGCTCCTGATAGGCGACCCTGCAGTGAAAACCAGCTTAGGCGACAGAAAAAACTGAGTGGGAGCAAAATAAACAATCTCAGAAAATGTACTGTACAATAAGCTAAGGAAAACAAGATTGGGAGAAATGCCTGTTTTAGTCATCAATTTCATGTTTCCAACAAAAAAAGTTGTTTGGGAAAATTCTGTTAGCCAGCTGAGGATCACGAGCAGAGATGACCTGAGTACCAGTGAGGCTCTGCTGGGGCTGGGGCTGTGGCGTAGCGGGTAAAAGCCGCTGCCTGCAGTGCCGGCATCCCATGTGGGTGCTGGTTTGTGCCCCAGCTGTTCCACTCCCGATCCACCTCTCTGCTGTGGCCTGGGAAAGCAGCGGAAGATGACCCAAGTGTGTTGGCCCCTGTACCCAACATGGGAGACCCAGAAAAAGCTCTAGGCATTGGATCAGCCCAGCTCCAGCCACTGCAGCCATTTGGGGAGTGAACCAATAGATGGAAGACCCCCCCCAACCCCCGCCTCTGCTTCTGCCTCTTTGTAACTCGGCCTTTCAAATATATAAATCTTTAAAAAAAAAAAAAAAAAGGCACCACTAGCTATGTCTAGAATGACTACTGCAGGCAGGAGCAGTACAGCTGCTTAGTGAGCTTTCTCTATAATACAGTCAAGATGTGATGGCGACTCAAACAAGGACAGTAGGAGAAGAGGTTAGGGGAAGGGGCAAAATGCAGAAATCCAGCAAGTCTGGGGCACAAGATTCCCTGCCAGCCGGGATGCAGGACGGAAACCGAGACAGCAAAGGGTGACTGCAGTGTTGTGCTTTAGTGGGCGGAAGGATGGAGGGGCCGGTGACTCAAACGGGAAAGGCTGCTGGAGGGAAAAGTGACGGGGAGAAAAGCACAGTCTTTCATTTCCAACCAGACACCTGGACTCTGGAAACTACCCAAGACCATCAGGGACAAGAGACGCACGTAGAAACACAGCCTGTCAAAGGTTTCTCTCTCCCAGGAAAACGTACAGCAGTCACAGGGCTGGTCTCAGGCCAGCGCTGCAGTGAGCAAGGTAACCCGACCCGGCGACACCAGTATTCCACTATCAGAGTGTCTATTCAAGTTCCAGTTGCTTCGCTTCCAATCCAGTTCCCAACCAATGCACCTGAGAAAGCAGCGGACAATGGCCCAGGTACTTGGGTTACTGACACGCATGTGGGACACTGTGGACAGAGAGAGTTCCTGGCTCCTGGCTTCCTCCCGACCCAGCCCTGACTGTTGTGGCCATGCGCCTCGTGAACTAATGGATGGAAAATCTGTGTGTGTGTGTGTGTGTGTGTGTCCCTCTTCCAAACACTGCCTTTCAAATAAGTAAATCTTGGAAAAAATAATAGTAATATTAGTAAAGATCTATTAAAAAAAGGGGCCTAGTCTCTGCTGCAGCTTTTGTACAAGCAGAGAAACCCCTCGCAGATGTGTGTGGGGCCAACCTTAGCACAGCAGTAAGAGCATCCGTAAGAGCATCTGCTGGAACAACCTAGCAGGTGCCTCCATAAAAGACAGTCAGAGATCAGAGGTACACACTCAGGAAACTCGAAAACCGTGACCTCCAACCAGGTATGTGCACCCCGTCCCCAGAGCCCCGGGACAAGACAGGATTTGCTTATAAGTCCTACTGGTTTTATCCATGTGGACTGCTGGCTGCTAACAAAGATGACATTCCACTTCGTCACATTTCTGTGGGGAAAGTCCAGAAAGTTAGCCCAACATCACATATGTCCTTAAGGAAGGAGCTACAGAAACAGAGCGTCTAATAGACATCCACGTGGAAATACGGAGTTCACTGTAGCTATACAAATCCAATAAGGTTAGAGATTTAAATAGAGTTAAAATTATAATCACAGAAAGCAAAGGGAAATTTGAGACAATAACATGTAGCCTAACAACATGTAAAAACTATCATCAAAATGTACCTCTAAAGTATGTCCATGATGTAAATAAATTAAAAAGAGGGGTGGGCACTGGGGCACAGTGGGCTGAGCTGCTGCCTAGGCCACTGGGATCCCACAGCGGAGTGCAGGTTCGAATCGTGGCTACTCCACTTCCAGCCCAGCTCACCTGCCAAATGCTGGGAGGCAGGTGAGGGCCCCAAGTATTTGGGTCCCTGTCGCCCACAGGGGAGATGCAGATGGATTGTCTGACTGTTAGGTTTAGACCAGACCGGGCCAATGTTCCTGTAAAGGGCATTAACCAGCAGATGAAGGATCTCTCTCTCTCTCTCTCTCTCTCTCTCTCTCCTTCTATGTCACTGTGCCTTTTAAATAAATATAGATAGATAGCTAGATAAATCTTTCTAGAAATTAAAGTTTATTTTCCCTAAAAAGACAGAGTTTTACCATATACAACCATTAATTTTTATAAAACAATAATGTATAATATAAATACACTTTAAATTTACAACCTAGGCCGGCGCCGTGGCTCACTAGGCTAATCCTCTGCCTTGCGGCGCTGGCACACCGGGTTCTAGTCCTGGTCAGGGTGCTGGATTCTGTCCCAGTTGCCCCTCTTCCAGGCCAGCTCTCTGCTGTGGCCCGGGAGTGCAGTGGAGGATGGCCCGAGTACTTGGGCCCTGCACCCCATGGGAGACCAGGATAACTACCTGGCTCCTGCCATCGGATCAGCGCGACGCGCCTGCCGCAGCACGCCGGCCGCGGCGGCCATTGGCGGGTGAACCAAAGGCAAAGGAAGACCTTTCTCTCTGTCTCTGTCTCTCTCTCTCACTGTCCACTCTGTCAAAAAAATAAATAAATAAAAAAATAAATTTACAACCTAAAGCAAAAATGCAAAAAAAAAAAAAAAAAGATGATACTCTTTATCTGCTATCTGGTGTTAAAGTTGCAAGTCACAGAATAATCTTACTAAATGATCAGCAAAATTATTAATCAATGCTCAGCATCCATTCATTTAATCCATTCATTTACTTGACAATCCATGATGACTGGTGTTCTCCCACAGTGCTCCTAAAACCACCTTACTTATGTTTAATTTGTAATGAAAATAAGCTTTGGAATGGCAGAATGATGGGAATTATCAAAGTTAAGCAAAACAAAACCTATTGACCTAACAGAGTAGATGAGGTGCCAATTTATTAGAGGAAATAGTCTAAGTTTATTTTTACTCTTTTAATTGTCCTTCTTTGTATGTTACTTACAAAATACACACACACACATATATATATATACACGTTTCAATTTTAAATTAGTGCATTCAGAAAGTCCTTCCTAGCTGTGAGACTATATCTTTCTAAGTCTACATCGTAATGAAGAGGTTTACAGCTTGTTCTAAGTGGCACAGATTGGAGAAACAGAATAAGTAATTCAATCAGATTAACACTGTGTTGACACAGGAGGCCATGGGAGAAGCCAAGCCTCTGCATGTCCTTCCAGCAGTGTGACACAACTGCCATCTCAGAACAAAGATCCAAAGGCTGGGTTAGAACAGCAGAACCTCCGCTGTTTCCCAAACAGGGTGTTGAATGCAAGCTGCTTCTGAGGCAGAACTAAGGACTCCAGCAATATTTACACTTAAATAGATACATGGACATACACGCACACAGTTAACACTAAGTGCATTTATGAATACTGTTCACAAATCGACGTGGATCAGCTATCATCATTAGCTCCTCCATTGAACACTAACGTAGACACTGCGATCAAGGTATTCTGCATGTGTACAACCCCGAGACAGGTGCCGTGGACAGGAGCCAATCATTTGAATGGCCTCTAAAGCACAGTGGCTGCTTCCTGAGGGAGCAGAAACTCCACCTGCGACAGCAGCAGCTACCTGTGTCCCACACTCTAACTGGCCCTTCCTGACGGCCTACCCTAGCCAGCCCCTTAAATCCTGTCATCTGATTAACTGCAATAAAGCGCCTGCCGGTTCTGGTTGTCTGGCTGAACCATGACTGATACAAACACCACCTCCACACCATATGAGATTCTGACATCCTTCCCAAGAGTGCTTAATGGATAGAAACTTCTCAGTGTTTTGGGGCCAAACAGACTATTGCCAAGACACAAAGATATCAGTGCTTTCAAACATTTCTGGGAAGCCTGAGTCATGAGCGCAGACGCGGAATAAACAGACAAGCCTGACTGAAGTCAAAGGCGGTACCGCACAGGACAGCTTAAAACGAGCTTTTGCGATTCTTCAGTCCTCCGTTAGAAATTATCATTAACAGAAAGACATTCCTACGGAAGTACAAATCCTTTACCCACTTACATGTTCTTCCAATGCAACACCCAGCCCATCACTGTCGTAGACATGGGGGTTAAAAAATTCTGTGCCACCTACTGCTCTTTCCACATAAAGACAGCTGAAATAAGAGCAGTTACTAGCTCACTGACCATGTTTCTGCAGCCAGTCTGAGGCTGTCAATGCTGTATTTCAGTCTGAATTAAATCATAATGCACACAGTCTCATGGGAACTCCAACATAAAAGTTGCATACAGGAAGAAGTAAAGGTGTGTAAGACATAACAAAGGAAATAGAGGGAAGGGTAAATGATGTGTGTGATTTTAAATTACTCTACATGAGAAAGCTTCCCCACATCTCTCAAATTCTATTCCTTATATTTCATTTAGTACTACAAGATTATCAAAAAGTTATAATAAAATCTTCTAGTATCATCAAAATGATAACTGGTGGACACACTGATTATTTTTATGGATTTTTTAAAAACATGTATTTTTACTTTAAAGGCAGAGTGACAGAGACAGAGACAGAGACAGAGAGAACTTCTACCTGCTGGCTCACTCCACTGCTGCAGATGGGCTGATCTGAAGCCAGGAGCTAGGAGTCTCTTCTAGGTCTCCCACAAGCATTCAGGGGCCCAAGCACTTGGGCCATCTTCTGCTACTTCCCCAGGCACAGGAGCAGGGAGCTGGACCAGAAATGAGGCAGCCAGAACTGGAACGAGCACCCATATGGGATGCTGGAGCCACAGACATGGCTTTACCCACTACACCACAGCACCAGCCCCAGACACACTGATTTTTCAAAGCCTGACCACCTGCTTATATTAGAGTGTGCTTGTGGACAAAATTTTTAATAGAAACAGAAAATGTTTAGAGAAGATAAGATCACTTCTTTGCATTCCCACTATTAATGTCCCCAACGATCTTAACATAGTAGACAAAAATATCCCTAAAAAGGAAGACACAGTGTTATCATATTCCAGGCCAAACCTATCTTCCTAGAGTACTGTGAGAGTTGTGTGGGTGTGGTTTACATGGGTTGATGATGGGGTGAGACAGAGACTGGAAGGAGAGAATGAACATGTAAACTTTTCATCTTTCCCACATCATGAAAATATGCTTTACAAGAAGTAAAACAAAAAAATCTAGGGTATCTTCATGAAATAGTCTATGGATTCATCCAGAATTTATACTGCACTTGTAGCAGCAGGCAGGGTTTACTGCATTCTAGAAATCACAAGCAGACAGGGACTTCACAGAGCACACACATGATTACAACCGCACTGACAGAGCCGGAGACTTGCACTGAGGAGGGCTGGGGTGAGTCAGCAGCTGTTTCCCACAGTGTCACCCAGGGGTCAGCAGACGCCTGGTTGAATTCAGTAAATAGATATGCAGGGTGTATCATGTGCTAAGTTCAACAACCTCATCTTCTTTAAGTAGCAAACTCCTCTGAGAACATAAACGAGAGACATGAACTTCTCCTTCCAGCAAAGTCCAAGAATTCTGTGCCCAACCTGAGGAGTCTTGAAGAGGCCATATTTAGAAGCTCCATGCAACCAGATGAAAAGACAGGCTCCTTATCCCACAGGACTGATTCTACTGGCGAGACGTGTAAGCAAATTAAGCAAATTATATAAGAAGATGTAGAAGAGCAGAAAAAAAAATCATTCATCTTTATAAAAAAAAAAAAAAAAGAAGGGTGGCACGTTGTTGCATAGCTATAACTCTACCCTTCAAATAAATAAAATACATCTAAAAAAAAAAAAAAAAAAGAATTGCTAGGGCCAGAAATTGGGCCTGGCACTTAAGATGCTGGTCGAGCTGCCTGTACTCTAAATTAGAGTCCCTGGGTTCAACGCCCATTTCTATTTCCAACTCCAACTTCCTGTTAACACAGATGTGCAAAGGCCATGGCTCAAGTACTTGAGTTCCTGCCACCCATGGGGGAGACCTGTATTGAACTGTGGATTTCAGACTTCGGCGTGGTCCAGCCCTGGCTGCTATGGGCTTTGGGGGAATAAAACAATAGGTAGAAGATCTATCTCTGCCTTTCAAAATAAAATGAAAATAATTTTTTTTTAAAAAAGGAGAGGAGCTCAAAAACAATGTGGTAGTGACGGAGGTACTGAGGTTCTAGTCACCTACTAATACCAAGTGCAAGCGGAGATGTGAGGACATCTTACAGTTATCTCACTTGAGTTCCAGGATGAGGATGACTTACGGTTATCCAGCTTCTGTTCCAGAGTGAACAGTGCTTTTATTAAATAAGGGGGAAATGCAGGCACAGTGTAGTTTGAGGCAGTCAATGGGGGAAATGTGAAACATGCAGGTGCAGTCATCTGACTTGAGGGTATATTTGGACCACGGCAGGAAGAGTCGGAGAGCAACTGGAAAGATAAAGGTTGATGCTCTCAAGAAGGGCAACAGCAAAGCCACAAAACGGGTACCTGCAATGAAAAGACTTCATCGTAGCCAAGAAACACAAAGGTCAAAGACAGGGCCTTAGAAAACTGTTAGAGAAGTAGGAAAGGACCATGGATACACAGTGACCTGACACACAATCTAAAAGGCAGCAACAGAAAGCACCCAATGCGGTAGAGAAAACAGCATTGAATTAAGAAGAAAGACCACTCCCTCATGCGTTTGCAAGTGGGCAGGTGGAGGAGCCACTCAGGAAAGCTCGGAAGAGGAAGAAGGTGAAACGCATCCTTCCAGGATGTGTGGCATTGGACAAGAAGACAGAGGAGCATCTTCTAGCTGCAGGGGAAAATGAAAACAAAGCACCAGAGTTAGGACCCATGGGTAAACAGTGCTGGGATGGCTGCAGAATTCAGTTTTGCTGGGGCACTACCTTGTCAAGGCTAGGAGTGACCCACAGCATATACAGGTAGGCAGACTTATAAAGTTGGACAAAAAAATAAAAAGGTAGGCTTTAAACCCTACTGTGGAATGATTATTCTAGAACAGAACTAATCGGAAGGCAAGGAAGCCAGCTGGGTCTTTTAAAGTTGTATAAATCTCATGCAAGACACAGAAAATGTTGACTAACAGTACATACTAGTGCCACTGCATTCAGCTTTCGCCAAAGATAAGTAACAGAATTAACTTAACCTAGAGGCAATGCGATCTCTAAACCATGCTAAAAGAAAGAGCATCTGATATATCATAAACTGATTACCACCACCAAAAAAAGCCTAACTTGGGGCTGACATTGTGGTACGGCAGTTTCATCAGCCACCTGTGATGGCAGACAACACATATGGATGCTCTACTGCCAATCCAGCTTCTAGCTAATGTGCCTGGGAAAGCACTTGAGCCCCTGCCACTCAGGTGGGCAACCCATGTGCAGTTCCAGGCTACTGCCTTGAGCACGTCTCTGCCCTGGTTGTTATAGTTAACTGGGTAGTGAATCAGCATACAGAGAGATTTCTCTCCTCTCTAACTCTGACTTTCAAATAAAGAAATAAATCAAAGAAAAAAAGTCTAACTTAACTGAGGTAACACTAATAGAACCTATGAGAAATATTACAAATTCATTTATTAATTGCTACAATGTTCAACAGCTATGAAGAAAATTATGTAGCTTGTCCTTACAAAATAACTTGATCATAAGGCTTTTTTAGTTGAAAACATTTGTTAATTTCAATGTCTACTTTAAAAGATCTTACTTAGGAATGTTTATATTACCTACCAAACCTGTAAATGGATGACTGTAAATTAAGGATATATGAAATATGACTCCAATTGGCCTTTAGGAAAAATTGAAGTGCATCTTTAAACTGACTTTTCCATAAAACTTAACAGTTAAGTAAAACATAATTATAAAACTTAAAAAAATCTAAAACAAAAAGCTGAGATTTCTATTATACACAAAATTTCAACAAACTTTAAAAAATATACACATAATTTTCAACAGATGAACACATAACAGTTTATTTTGTGTGTTCCGTTACATCAGATTATTTTCTTACGTTACAAAATGGTCTTAATATTTGCAACAAAGGAGTAAAGAGTTTTTCTAACTTAAATTTCAGCATTTATACAGTTAGCCTCCCAAACTTAAAAAAAAAACTCCATCCTTTAGTGAAAACTAAAATTTAATGGACCAAGGAAGTTGAAAGACGGACTCAGACTTGAGAAGCTCACAGCACTCAGCAAGCTGAGTAAGGGAAAAGCTACAGTGTGCACCCCAACAAGCTCTGTAGCTTCTCGTGGGCAGCACAGGCAAATATGCGACAAGTGTGAGGAAAGCATCACTCGTAGTCCAGAGCTGAACTCAGGCCATCTGTCTTCCCATCAAGGAGAAGGAAGTAACTAATTATTTTCCACATACACTTGTGAAGCAGGACTGTCTACTTGATTTCACTTCACTGTAACAGATTCTAGCAAACAAATCTGTCTCTCTGCATACACCCAATGAATCCAAAATTATATCAGGTTAAAATTTTATTTAACTTTTATTTAATAAACATAAATCTTGAAAGTACAACTTTTGGATTATAGTGGCTTTTTCCTCCCCTAACCTCCCTCCCACCTGCAACCATCTCATCTCCCATTCCCTCTCCCATCCCATTCACATCAAGATTAATTTTCTTTTTTTTTTCTTTTTTGTTTTTTTAGACAGGCAGAGTTAGACAGTGAGAGAGAAAGAGAGAAAGGTCTTCCTTTTTCCATTGGTTCACCGCAAAATAGCTGCTACGGACTGACTTCCAAAGTGGCTTGACCAGTTCGCATTCCCACCAACGGTGGGTTAGTGTCCCTTTGCCCCCACATCCTCTCCAGCATTTGTTATTGGTAGATTTCTGTATGTCAGCCATTCTAACCAGGGTGAGGTGAAACCTCACTGTGGTTTTGATTTGAATTTCCCTGATTGCTAGTGATCTTGAACACTTTTTCATGTGTCTGTTGGCCATTTGGATTTCCTCTTTGAAAATTGTGTACTGAGGTCTTTGGTCATCTCTTAAGTGGGTTGTTTGTTTTCTTGTTGTGGAGTTTCTTGATCCCTTTGCAGATTCTGGTTATCAACCCTTTATCTGCTGCACAGTTTGCAAATATTTTTTCCCATTCTGTCAGTTGCCTCTTCACTTTCCTGTTTCTTTTGCCCTGCAGAAACTTCTCAAATTGATGCAATCCCAATCGTTAATTTTGGCTTTGACTGCCTGTGCCTCTGGGGTCTTTTCCAAGAAGTCTTTGCGGTGCCAATATCTTGCAGGGTTTCTCCAATGTTCTCTAATAATTTGATGGTGTCAGCTCATAGAGTTAGATCTTTAATCCATGTTGAGTGGATTTTTGTGTAAGATGTAAGGAAGGAGTTTTGCTTCATGCTTCTGCTCGTGGACATCCAGTTTTCCCAGCACCATTTATTGAATAGACTGTCCTTGCTCCAAGAATTGGTTTTAGATACTTAATCAAATATAAGTTGGCTATAGATGTAGGGATTGATTTCTGGTGTTTCTATTCTGTTCCATTGATCTATGCATCTGTTTCTTACCAGTACCATGCTGTTTTGATTACAATTGCCCTGTAGTATGTCCTGAAATCTGGTGTTGTGATGCCTCTGGCTTTGTTTTTATTGTACAAGATTGCTTTAGCTATTCGAGGTCTCCTGTGTCTCCATATGAATTTCAGCATCATTTTTTCCAGATCTGAGAAGAAGGTCTTCGGTATCTTGATTGGTATTGCATTGAATCTATAAATTGCTTTTGGACATCTTGATGATATTGATTCTTCCAATCCATGAGCATAGATTTTTCCATTTTTTGGTATCCTCTTCTATTTCTTTAGGATATTATAATTCTCATCGTAGAGATCTTTAACGTCCATGGTCAAGTTTATTCCAAGGTATTTGATTGTTTTTGTGGCTTTTGTGAACGGGATTGATCTTAGAAATTCTTTCTCAGTCGTGGCACTGCCTGTGTATACAAATGCTGTTGATTTTTGTGCATTGATTTTATATCCTGCTACTTTGCCAAACTCTTCTATGAGTTCCAATAGTCTCTTAGTCAAGTTCTTTGGATCCTCTAAGTACAGAATCATATCGTCTGCAAAGAGGGATAGTTTGACTTCTTCCTTCCCAATTTATATCCTTTTAATTTCTTTTTCTTGCCTAATGGCTCTAAGACTTCCAGAACTATATTGAATAGCAGTGGTGAGAGTGGGCATCCCTGTCTGGTACCAGATCTCAGTGGAAATGCTTCCAACTTTTCCCCATTCAATAGGATGCTGGCTGTGGGTTTTTCATAAACTGCTTTGATTGTAGTGAGGAATGTTCCTTCTATACCCAATTTGCTTAGAGTACTCATCATGAAATGGTGCTGTATTTTATCAAATGCTTTCTCTGCATCTATTGAGATAATCATATGGTTTCACTTCTGCAATTTGTTAATGTGCTGTATCACATTGTTTGATTTGTGAACACTGAACCATCCCTGCATACCAGGGACAAATTCCACTCGAATAGTTTGAGAAGAATTTGAGTTAGTTCTTCTTTAAATGTCTGGTAGAATTCAGCAGTGAATCCATCCGGTCCTGTGCTTTTCTTTGTTGGGAAGACTTTTATTTCTGATTCAATTTTTGTCTCAGTTATGGGTCTGTTTAGGTTTTCTATGTCTTCATGGTTCAATTTAGGTAGGCTGCATGTGTCCAGGAATCTATCCATTTCTGATAGATTTCCCTGTTTGCTGGCATACAACTCTTTTTAGTAATTTCTGATGACTCTTTATTTCTGTAGTGTCCGTTGTTACATTCCCTTTTTAATCTCTGAATTACTGATTTGGGTCTTTTCTTTTTTTAGTTAGTTGGGCCAATGGTATGTCAATTTTTTTTTTTAAACCAGTTCCTCGTTTGGCTGATATTTTGTATTGTTTTTGGATCCAATTCTCTTTATTTCTTTAATTATTTCTCTTCTCCTACTAGTTTTGAGTCTGGTTTGCTGCAGTTTTTCTAGATCCTTGAGATGCACTGAAAGCTCATTTATTTGGTACCTTTCCAATTTCTTGATGTAGGCACCTATTGCTATAAGCTTTCCTCTTAACACTGCTTTTGCTGTATCCCATCAGTTTTGATGTGTTGTGTTGTTATCCTCATTTACTTCCAGAAAGTTTTTGATTTCCCTTTTGATTTCTTCTATGACCCAGTGCTCATTCAGGAGTGTGTTGTTCAGCCTTCATGTGTTTGCATATGCTCTAGGGATTTCTGAGCTGCTAATTTCCAGCTTCATTCCACTGTGGTCTGAGAAGATGCATGGTTTGAATTATTTTGAATTCAAAAGATTTCAATTCTTTTGGATTTGCTGAGACTTGCTTTATGGCCTAGTATGTGGCCAATCCTAGAGTAGCTTCCATGCACTGCCAAGAAGAACGTAAATTCTTTAGGTATAGGATGAAAAGTTCTGCTCTTTCTTTGTTGATCTCTGTCCAACTGATCTGTCTATTGCTAAAAGTGGAGTACTGAATTTCCCCCAATGCTATTGTACTGGAGTCTAAGTCTCCCTTTAAGTCCCTTAAATATCTTTTAAATAAACCAGTGCCTTGTAATTAGGTGCATATACATTTATAATAGTTACATCTTCCTGTTGAATTGATCCTTAATCATTATATAGTGCCCCTCTTTGTTCTCTTAACAGTTTTTGTGTTAAAATTTATGTTGTCTGTTATTAAGATGGCTACGCCAGCTGTTTTTTGGTTTCTGTTGGCATGGAATATCTTTTTCCAACCTTTCACTTTCAGTCCACATGCATCTTTGTTGGAAAGATGTGTTTCTTGTAAGCAGCAAATAGATGGGTTTTGTTCCTTAATCCATTCAGCCAGTCTGTGTCTTTTAACTGGAGAGTTGAGGCCATTTACGTTCAATGTGACTATTGATAAATAGTGATTTTGCCCTGCCATTTTCCCAAAGATAATTCTAATATATGCTTTGAACTTCCTGTGATCTTTTACTGGGAGATTTTCTTCCTCTACCTTCTTTCGTATTGATGACCGTGTTTCTGTGCATAACAAATCTGTAAGCATCTTTTGCAGGGCTGGACAAGCGGTGACAAATTCTTTCAATTTCTGTTTGCTATGAAAGGTCTTTATTTCACCTTCATTCACAAATGAGAGCTTTGCAGGATATAATATCTGGGCTAGCAGTTTTTCTCTCAGTACCTGGGCTAAATCTCACCATTCCCTCCTAGCCTGTAGGGTTTCTGATGAGAAGTCTGCTGTGAGTCTAATTGCAGATCCTCTGAGAGTAATCTGATGTTTCTCTCTTGCACATTTTAGGATCTTTTCTTTATGTTTCACTGTGGTGAGTTTAATTACGTGTCATGGTGAGGATCTCTTTTGGCCATGTTTATTGGGGGTATTATGTGTTTCTTGTACTTGGATGTCTCTTTCCTTTTCCAAACCTGAGAAGTCTTCTGCTAGTATCTCACTAAAAAGGCCTTCTAATCCTTTCTCTCTCTCCATGCCTTCAGGAACTCCTAGAACCTGAATGCTGGGTTTTTTAATAGTATCCTGTAGATTCCCAACAATATTTTTTAGATTGCTAATTTTCTCTTCTTTTCTTTGGTTTGACTGTATAATTTCCTGTGCTCTGTCTTCTAAGTCCGATATTCTCTCTTCTATCTCACTGATTCTGTTTTTAAGGCTCTACTGAATTCTTCATTTCATTTTGGTTTCTCTTCAATATCTCAATTTCACATTCTACTAAATTCCTCATTTCATTTTGATTCCTCCTTAAGATTTCATTTTCATGAGAGGGATTTTCTGTCCTGTCCTGTATGGACTTCTGTAGTTCATGCATTTGTTTTTGATAACTTCTAAATGTTCTTATCATAAATTTTTTGAAATCCGTATCTTGCACTTCTTCTATCTCATCATCTTCATAATCTTGTATTGGAGTGTCGTGTTCATTTGGCAACATCATGTTGTCTTCTTTGTTCTTGTTTTGTCAGTTTCTGTGTTTGTTGTTTGGCAATGTGGAAATATTCTTTTTTTTTTTTTTCTTTCTCGCTGTGGTGGCTTTTCTCGTTATACTATGACTCTAGAGTAAGTGGACTGTCTGCTTTTGGTGAATCTCTAGAGGCTTGTGGTGGGTGTGGCCAGAGAGCTCTATTCAGTTCTTCAGGGTTAAGGGCATGGTAAATCTTCCCTCTCTTTTTTTTACTCAGAAGGGAAGTAATTCCGCTCAGCTGAGCTCTTCTCCTTAATGGCAATCAGCGCCTGAGTGCTAGCCCCAGTGGGTATATTTGTCTGCTTTGTCCCAAGGACCACACAAAGATTGTGTACAGTCCACAGTGTAAGCTTCACCCTACCAGAGTCAGGTTTTTCTGCCTGGCTGAGAGCGGGCACAGCCCTGAGCTGGCACAGCTGTTACATATGTCCAAAATGGCACCTGCTCTATTGTCTTCCCCGCCTTTGGAAGGTGAGTGGAGAGAGTGAATTGTGTCCATACCGGTCCCTTTATTTATTTATTTTTTTCCTCTCCTCTAGTTAGGCTGCTGTACTTTTCCCCACGGAGCTTCAAGCCTTGTTCCCTCTACACTCTTCCTGCCGCTTTTCTGCCAGTGTCTCAGACTACTGCAGTTTCACCTCACCTCCCTTTCCAGCACTGGTGCGTAGACTTGGCAGCTGGGGTCCCGAGATGTGGGAGCCTGTGCCCTCCATGAAGGTCTACCGAGTCCCACTAATTCCAGAAGTTTCCTCTGCAGCTTTTTCCCTAACTCTTCCCTGAGACTACAGTATCTCCACTTTTATTAAACTATCTTTTCCCAGACTATCAGTGAGCTTCCTCTCTATTCTGCCATCTTAGAGCTCTCCCCAGGTTAAAATTCTAAACACTCTAATTAGGAACAAGGACGACTCTTTTTCCCCAAGAAATGTAACTTAAAAATGATACAGACCACATATAAACACTAATATAAAATTAAGTTAAAGATAACAATATTCTTAAAATCAACTGGAATACAAGTTTTTTATTTACTTGGGTCACAGATCTAAGAAACCAGAATTTTAATACAAGAGCACGTGATATTATACTTTAATGAGGACCAAGCACAAATATTTCGTACTGATGAAACACATTAGGAGCACACATCTTATACTGAAGAGAATATGGCAATCAAGAGCCTCCTTATCCCTCATTTTTCATATCAGTATGTTTTTCACTTTCAAAACAAATGACCAAAAGCACACTCCTCCTAGCAGACCATACAGATCAAGGAGGTTATTTTTAAAAAGATCCTAAAACCCCTGTTTCAAAAAAAAAAAAAGAAAATAGGAGATTGCATGCCTAAGCTACCCATGAGAAAGCAGTTAAAAGTACAGCACCACCAAAAACGTAAGCAACTCAATTGAGGACTGGTCAAAGGAATAGGAAATCCTTAGGTAAATGCTGATAGATAGAGGAGCAAATGTAAGCCCTCGGACACACACCAAATGTAAACCTTAGCACTGTTTTTCAAGACTCAGGGACACAGCAAACAAACAAATGCACAGGTCCTACTCAAGGGCCATCATCATATTCTAGGACCCCAGTGGAATGAATTCTCAAGAGTGAACTAAAAACAGCCCTCTTCCTCAAAAACAAAAAAGGAATTTTTGCATTGGGAAAGGAACAAGAGGAGGAGGGAAAGGAAAGCCCAATTCACAGAACCAACTAATTCCTCCACAATGATGGAAATCCTAAGACAGTGAGGCAGTATCATCACTATGCAGAGAACAACCAACCTAAAACCATCCAGGTGAATCTAACAACTTCAACACCAAGCTTTCTCAAACAAGCACCGTAATGCTGATGAAAATAAGCTATGTGTGGCACAGCAGGTAAAGCCACCGCCTGCAGTGCCGGCATCCCATGTGGGCACCGGTTAGACTCCTGGCTGCTCCACTTCCAATCCAGCTCTCTGCTATGGCCTGGGAAAGCAGTAGAAGATGGCCCAAGAGCTTGGGCCCCTGCACCCATGTGGGAGACCCGGAGGAGGCGCCTGGCTCGGATTGGCACAGCTCTGGCCGTTGCAGCCATCTGGAGAGTGCACCAGCGGATGGAAGACCTCTCTCTGTCTCTCTTTCTCTGCCTCTCCTTATTTTAAAAAAAATAAGCTATGGAGTTAAGTATATGGTATATATGCCTATATCTCAAAATGTGTATGTCAAGAGCATATATTCATTTTATATGTAGTACTAAGTAACATTATAAGAGGAAATTAAATTGTTTCATAACTCTTCTATTTTTCAAGTAAAGGATAAAGATAATTTATTTTTTAAAAGACATTTATTTATTTGAAATTAGAAAGGGAGAAGACAAACACAGGTCTTCCATATGCTGGTTGACTCCTCAAATAGCCACAATAACTACAGCTGGGTCGGATTGAAGCCAGGAGCAGGCAATTCTATCTGTGTCTCCCATGTGGGTGTGGGGCCCGAAGCACGTGGACCATCTTCTGCTTTTCCAGGTCCTTTAGCAGGCAGCTGGATCAGAAGTAGAACAGACAAAACTTGAGCAGCAATCACTGAGATGCCAGTGTTATTAGTAGTGGCTTAACCTGCTGTACCACAATGCTGGCCCCCAGATCTTCGCTTTATAGTTTATTTTTATTGAAATAAATGACAGAGCCATCAGCACTGCTCTTCCTCAAACAGCACTCTGCCATACAGAGTAAGAAAAACTCCGTGCTTGGAAATCAAGAATTTTAATTTATTTATTTATTTGACAGGTAGAGTTACAGACAGTGAGAGAGAGAGAGAGAGAGAGAGAGAGAGAGACAGAGAGAAAGGTCTTCCTCTAATTGGTTCACTCCCCAAATGGCCACAACAGCCAGAGCTACAACGATCCGAAGCCAGGAGCCAGGTGCTTCCTCCTGGTCTCCCATATGGGTGAAGGGGCCGAAGCATGTGGGCCATCCTCTACTGCCTTCCCAGGCCACAGCAGAGAGCTGGACTGGAAGAGGAGCAGTCGGGACTAGAACTGACATCCATATGGGATGCCAGCACCACAAGCGAAGGACTAACTTAATGTGCCATGGTGCTGGCCCCCCAGAAATTTTTTAAAGATTTTATGTATTTATTTATTTGAGAGGCAGAGTTACATACAAAGAGAGGGTCAATTCCCAAATGGCCGCCAACAGCCAGAGTTAGGCCAATCCAAAGCTAGGAGCTTCCCCTGGGTATCCCACATGGGTACAGGAACCTAAGCACTTGGACAACCTTCCACTGGATCAGAAGAAAAGCAGCAAAGACATGAGTGAGCGCCCATATGGGATGCCAGCACTCCAAGCAGAGGCTCAGCCTACTACACCACAGTGCCAGCCCCCACATGGTTTTAAATTAAGCATCCATTTGTCTGAAAATTAGAAATCTTTACATTATACTGACATCTGAAGGGTTTCCTTTTCAATAAAAATAGGCAAGATGCAGTTTAGGTAGTAATCAGAAGCAAAATTATGACCTAGAATGCTTGTAGTATCTGAAATTAGAAGTTGAAACTAAAGATAAGCATCAAATCTTTTATATTAGGAAAAGTGAAAGAATAAATCCAACATAAAGAAGCAAACAAAATAAAATTCAGGGGCCGGTGCCATGGCTCAACAGGCTAATCCTCCGCCTGCGGCACCGGCATAGCAGGTTCTAGTGCCGGTCGGGGCACCGGATTCTGTCCCAGTTGCACCTTTTCCAGGCCAGCCCTCTGCTGTGGCCTGGGAGTGCAGTGGAGGATGGCCCAAGTGCTTGGGCCCTGCACCCCATGGGAGAACAGGAGAAGCACCTGGCTCCTGCCTTCGGATCAGCGCGGTGCGCCGGCCGCAGCGCGCTGGCTGTGGCGGCCATTGGAGGGTGAACCAACAGCAAAAGGAAGACTTTTCTCTGTCTCTTTCTCACTGTCCATTCTGCCTGTCAAAAAAAAAATAATAATAAAATAAAATAAAATTCAGAAGAGACAGATTCACAAGTCAGGACAGAGTCTCAGCACCATCAGAGTTGACACCTGGAAAGTAGGAGTTCTGTCTCGGCCCGCCTCCCTCAGCAACACAAGGCCTTGCCCTCTGACCCCTGCCTGCCTCCCACCCTTCCTGGCTATGACTGAGGGCCCACCTCACCCTCTCTCGGCCCCCCCATGCGAGGCTATACTGCTAACCACTAATGGCATCTGCCGTAAAAGTGTACTGCAGTTCTCATTAAATCATCTGTGTGATTCTGTTTCCCTGCCCTTTTCCGGCTGGTGAAAGCCATCAAGGCAGACATTTGTTCCCCGCACTACCCCGTGCCCACGCCCCCATGCTTAGTACAGGATGAGTATCTGTGGGAACATGGGGTGAGGGGCGGGGAGATCCAGGCAAGAAGGTAGAAAGTAAGCCCCTGCCACCCAAGCAGGAGACCAAGATGCGTAGAAGATCTCTCTCCTTTACTTTGTGTGTGTGTGCATACCTATGTGTCACTCTGCCTGTCAAATTAAAAAAAGAAAATACATTAAAAAAAAAAAAAAAGCCTTGAGTCCCTGCCTTCTCAAGTGGGAAACCCAGATTGAGTCCCAGGCTCCTGGCTCCAGCCTGGCCCGGGCCACATCTGTTGTGGGCTTTGGAGGAGTGAACCAGGGGCTGGCTGGCTCGCCCTGGCTTACTCGTTTGTTGGCTCTCTCTATCTGCTTATGCAATTTTAGGAATGACTAGAGAAGAAAATTAACCCATGATTTATTTAGCTGAAGTATTTAATAAGCAAAGCATAGTATCAATTCTTTCTTACCACCTAAAATGAGTCAAAATTTCCTCCCAATCAGCAGAATCACCTTTTACCTACTTTCCTATGACCTCCTATTTGACAGACAAAAAAATGATCAAACTCTTTGGGTCTTAAGCAATCTTTCTATTGCATTAAGTTAAGGTAAAAGTTTCCCTATTTACTCAGTGTTAAAGTACATCCCTAAACATCTTTCTGTCCTGATTTCGAAGTACTTTGGGGAATCTCTGTGCTATGTCATCTAAATTTATGTGGCAAGGCCTATTAACCAAAACAATCTATCTGAGGTCCACAATAAAGCCAGTCTTTCTACATTCATTACAAAAAAAAATGGAGAAAAGCCTCCAAGATTTTCAATTTCAATTTTTAAAAAAAGAAATTTTCGCCGGTGCCACGGCTCACTAGGCTAATCCTCCGCCTTGCGGCGCCGGCACACCAGGTTCTAGTCCCGGTCGGGGCACCGGATTCTGTCCCGGTTGCCCCTCTTCCAGGCCAGCTCTCTGCTGTGGCCTGGGAGTACAGTGGAGGATGGCCCAAGTGCTTGGGCCCTGCACCCCATGGGAGACCAGGAGAAGCACCTGGCTCCTGCCATCGGATCAGCGCAGTGCGCTGGCTGCAGCGTGCCGGCTGTGGCGGCCATTGGAGGGTGAACCAACGGCAAAAGGAAGACCTTTCTCTCTGTCTCTCTCTCTCACTGTCTACTCTGCCTGTCAAAAAATATATATATTTTTTAAATTTTTCACCATGAAATTACTAAAATGATTACATTTTTACCTCACAATACCTTAAGAAATCTGTTAATACATACTAGCTACAAACCAGTGTAATGTAATGTAAATTAATGTAGAAATCACAAGTGGGATTAAAAACACTCTCATTAGGCAAAACAGCAATGGCCAAATTATGAACGATTTTGTACCTACAGTTAGTTTATATGATTTATTCAAGAGAATATACTAGTAATGGGTACAAAACCTTTAGTATGCAAAGAAGATAATGAAATACACATAGGAATATCCTATCAATAGGTCAAAATTAGAACCTCCAAATAACAGGTTTCACAATTTGATATTGAGAAGTCTATATAACAACAACAAAAAAATTCAAACACTTCTAAATTTTACAATCAAATGCCACAGCCAGCCACCATTTGCCAAGCACGCAGTGTGTGCCAGCCCTGTGGGTACTGCACCCAGAAAAACAGGGCAGAAGTATCAGGAAGCATGCTGGGAAAAGTGGCTGTTGTCATCCACAAAGGAAGCCATGATTGCCCCAACTGGGGAGTGACCAGGGGAAGGCAGAGCAGAGCAGAGACCCTCCACATGTGACTTGACTCAGAACCTGACGAACTTCCGGATGGATGGGAGGTGCAACTGATTATCACAAGGAACAGGAACAGAAAAGGATCACAAAATTCCAGAATCTCAATCGTGGAACTCAAAACGTGAAGCACCAGGAATGCAGAAGAAAAAAATGACACCAAGAATTACACATGGTATTTTTACTTATATCTTATTGGAGACCAAGTACTCAACCTTTAAAAAGCAGGGGGAAATGTCTGCATGCCCCCCTTCTGGGGCGACTACAACATATACATGGATTTAAAAACCCGTCTTGGCCACAGCAGTGCTCACCGGGAGCCGGGGTGCACAGACAAGCAGCCAGGAGTTAGCAGCCAAGGCTCCAGCTCTGCGGGTCCCTCCACTCTCCATCTGGCCACTGGAGAATCCCTACAGCAGAGGAACGGACTTCCTCCTGCCACAGTCAGAGCCTGGACTCCAACAGCAGTCTCAGGGGCAAAGTGGGAGCAGGGATTCCCGGGGCTGCTCTGGCTGCCTCAGGTCTGGCCTTGGTCTCCGACCTGCATGCTCTCAGAGTCTCCCACTGCACTCTTCACCTGCAGATCCAGGACTCCAACACTGCTCCCCCTTCCTGCCCCATGTCATCCTCTCTGAGTGAACAGGACAACGACTTCTCCCCTTGGCACATGCAGACATGGGGCTGGCTCGGAACCAGTTCTGGGTCTGGGTCTGGCTCTGGCCAAAATAATGCAGCCCTGCTCCTAGTGGAGAACAAGTTCCAGATCCCCAGTGGGTGGCTGGCAGGCCAGGGCTCAGGGATGCCAGCACCAGGACCTGGTGCTAGAGAGCAGCCGGCTGCTGAGCCTGGCAAGTGATCAGTGAGGAGAGGAGCCATCCATGGTACATGTGCAGTTCTGGCTGGGTCGTCTTCCCTGAGCACAGTGCTTTCTTCCAAAACACAACCTAAGAGGAAACTTTCCCCTCTCTGAGGGACACTTGGGTTATTCCCAGTGTGAGCTTGTAATACACGGTGTTGCAATGAGTATTATTTTACACAATAGAGCACATAATAACATCCGAACTGAAGATCATTTCAAACTACAAGCTACTACTACTTTGCCCATGGCTAGCCAAAGACGACCTTACTTTCAGTGTGACCAACGCTTTCTCCAGTGTGACCTCCAACATGAAATCTGACATTATTCAGAATTAGAAAACACATTTTGCTACATGCCTGTATTAGTAAATTTATAACTTTTAGCTCATTTTAAATAACCTTTCCATTGAGTCACAAAAACAATATAAATTCTCCTCCTTAAAATAACTTTGCTGAAAACACATACCAAAAATATGAAAAAGAGTACCACATAACCACTAAAATTAATCTGCAAAATCTGTAAGACTTTTTGCAGAGAGTACTCCGTGTCACTTCGGGAACAAAGGCAAGGTGGGCACTACGGTACAGTGGGCTAACCCACTGCTTTTAGGTGCCCACATCCCACTATCAGAGTGCCTAGGACAAAGTTCCACCTCTCTCTGCCAGTGTGTATCTTGGGAGGTGGCAGAAGCTGGCTCAAGCAGCTGGGTTCCTGCCACCCATAGGGGAGACCCAAATGGAGACCCTGGCTCCTGGTTTTGGCCTGGCTCATTCCTGGATGTTGCAGAGATTTGTAGAATGAACCGGCAGATGAAAAACAATCTGTAAGTGTGTGTGTGTGTGTGCATTTCAAATTCATTAACTGAAAACTTTTAAAAGCAAGGGAACTTAGGATGTGTATGCAGTACACTGCCATCTGCATGAAAAGAACAACACCTCTTGTTACACACTCTAGACAGTGAAAGGGAAACTGAAAGGAGTTTTGTAAAGAAGAGGGGGATGATGGCACAGGGAGACGGACATTTTCACTGTGTATCTTTTGTATTATTTCTCTATTTTTTTTCATCCCCTGAACTAAATCCATGTATGTGCCTGCTTGTCTGGCACAAACAATAAAAAATGCACTTTTCTGAGGTCAAAAGAAGGTAATGCAGAAGGATCACTCAATAGGAATGTATATCCTGGTATGAGAATACTGGACAATGAGTCCTACGGTTACTACCCCAGACTTTTTTTTTTTTTTTTTTTGGGTAATTTAGAATTATAATAAGAGTCAGAATATAACATACAGATTGTTTAAAAAAAAAAGCATTGCTCAACTTTCATTTTTAGTAATATGACACTAAATACACTAAATAACACTACAACACTAAATATGACACTCTATATTCAAGCTGTTTTTCTTCAAATGCCTTTTCAAATGTCCTGAAAAGCACACTAGTGTTTTTAAAAAGGAAATTCCAAATCAGAACAGAAAAGGATGACCCCATTAAAAAAAAAAAAAAAAAAAAAAAACTGAGAACAATCAATGGACAGTAACTGGTAATGAAAACATCCAGAAAAGACCAGGTTCTCTGAAGTACTGTAATACTTTACATGACACTTGCTTCCCCCATTTACAGTGATGTTTTTAAAGAACATGTAATTGATCAAGTTGGCACTGTGTTGGCTCCACTGTGCATTTAAATCCAAGCACTGTCATACACCTGGTAGAAGCTACTCATGTTACAGACACTGTACCCACAAATAATGATAATAAAAAAACTCAGAACTCAAAGTCTAGAAGAATACCTAGATATTATCTAGGCCCCCAAAGGACAGATTAGCTCATGGAGTTCCAAAGAAGTTATACAGTTAGTGGAAGAACCCTGCACTCCAGTCAGGGATTCTGACTTATAAACGACTCTATAAAACTCATCTTGAAAATATACCAAATACCCCTGTTATATTCCCTATTATAATTAAGATAGGAACTACCCGAAGTTCCTGAAAACCCACACAAAAATACTTAAATGTATAGCAATAACTCAGTTTTCTAAAACTCACCATCTTGAATGTATCTTTAAAAAAAAAAAACTGACTCCAGAGTAAAAGAAGGTAAATTAGTATCATGGGAGATACTGAAAAAATATAAGCAACATTAAAAGAAAGCTATATGGCAATCTTGCATTCAAATTATCTATGTATATACACTATAATGTTGTTATACTACAATGGGACTCTAGGTTGTGTCTTAGCAAAAAAAGTCTACTACAGTTATGAAGCAGAGGAGATGGAGGACAGGTTTTCACCATTACCCACAGTACCTTTTATAACACAAGTATGTGAACGTGTAATAAATCACCTTCAAGGTCCACTTTGAATAATCAAATGAACTTGGCTGTTGTTTATTATGACTAGGTGCAAATGAGAGATTAATCTGGAGAAAGGCATTGCAACCATTTTTCCTCAAACAAAAATGTGTGGACTCAGGTTGTGAGCTCTCAGAGATGTGTAACACAGATTCTACTGGAAAAACAGGGTTAGCAAAGGAGAGTAACGGGAGATGAATAAAATGACCGATTTGTTGTCCTAGGTTTTCCTGGCCAGGAGAATGGAGAATGGAAAAACTGAACCATGAAATCAAAAAGGCATCTGTCTTCCAGGTTTCTCTCTGCCAATGTCTTGAGAAAAATGTTTGAACTTTCCTGTTGGCTTTGTATGCAAATAGCTCCAGATGCAAAGTGAACCACATCTAAGTTACTCGGTTCAACATCTGCTGGTCCAATTCCCATTATTCCTTCTAAAGGGGAGGCTTGTGACAGTTTAGTTTGCCCTCTCTATAAGCTGTTTTGAAGGAGCTAATTTGGATTAAAGTATCTATCTGGACCACTTGTTTTCCCCTTTGATGGTCAATGCATTCTAATGCGGTCTGTGTCCTACTACAAGGAACTAAAAAACATATTGGAAAGGACAGTATTCAAGGTTTGGCCTCCCACCTCGCCTTCTAGACAATTTATATTTATCCAGCTAAAAGTAAAACGGGAACAGTCATGTGCCTGTAAAACGGCACCACCCACATCGTACACAATGGCAAGATGACAACACTCTCCGACCCAATATTCTTCTCATGCAATTGCTATCTAACATTTGAAGCTAAAGTTACTGAGCCAAGTGTTTGCCAACATTAACAGTCCAACTCGCCCAACACCCTGTCTTCCGAGATAACTGCTCTCATGTAGTAACGCTGAAAATGGAATAGTGCCCAATGCCCTTTGTGTCTGATATACAGTACACCTGGTGCCCCACACACAGCACGACTTCTAACGTAGGATAAGCCAGTCGATGAGTGAAAGAACAAGCCCAAAGCATTAATTTCAACAAATTCCACAGATTCTGAAGCACTGGGTTGCCGTAATTAGAAAGCATACCCCACAAAGTATACTGATGCCAAACTAAAACTAACACTGCTTAGAACTCGCAGGGTCAGCAGTGCCTCTGTCCACATACGGCAAGGAAAAGCCTTGCTCTGACGGAAAGGGAAGCAATCAGAATCTGTCTATACCATTATCTATACACATGCATATGTACACCTGTATTCTGATCATTTGTTACACACTTATATTTATAAGCACATATATCCACGTGTGTATGGAAAGACAGATGTCCAATTTTGACAAGTCTCTGCTAAGTATCCAAAGAGTAGAACACTGCCAGTCTTAAATATTTGTGATTAACTGTAAGATCATTTAAAAATTTTTGACCAAAATTTTTTTCTTTTTTTTTTATTTAGTAAATATAAATTTCCAAAGTACAGTTTATGGGTTACATTGGCTTCCCCCCCCATAATTTCCCTCCCACTCGCACCCCTCCCATCTCCCACTCCCTCTCCCATTCCATTCACATCAAGATTCATTTTCAATTATCTTTATATACAGAAGATTGATTCAGTACATATTAAGTAAAGATTTCATCAGTTTGCACCCACACAGAAACATGAAGTGTAAAACTACTGTTTGAGTACTAGTTATAGCATTACTTCACATTGGACAACACATTAAGGACAGATCCCACATGAGAAGTAAGTACACAGTGACTCCTGTTGTTGACTTAACAATTTGACACTCTTGTTTATGGCGTCAATAATCTCCCTAGGCTCTAGTCATGAGTTGCCAAGGCTATGGAAGCCTTTTGGGTTCGCCGACTTAGATCTTAATCCAACAGGGTCATAGTCAAAGTGGAAGTTCTCTCCTCCTTCTTTGATGGCCCCGTACTTTCCACTGGGATCTCACTCACAGAGATCTTTCATTTAGGTCTTCTCCCCCCCACCCCAAGAGTGTCTTGGCTTTCCATGCCTAAAATACTCTCAAGGGCTCTTCAGCCAGATCTGAATGCCTTAAGGGCTGATTCTGAGGCCAGAGTGCTGTTTAGGACATCTGCCATTCTATGAGTCTGCTGTGTATCCCACTTCCCATGTTGGATCGTTCGCTCCCTTTTTGATTCTATCAGTTAGTATTAGCAGATGCTAGTCTTGTTTGTGTGATCCCTTTGACTCTTAGACCTATCAGTGTGAGCAATTGTGAACTGAAATTGATCACTTGAACTAGTGAGATGGCATTGGTACATGCCACCTTGATCGGATTGTATTGGAATCCCCTGGCACGTTTCTAACGCCACCATTTGGGACAAGTCCGATTGAGCATGTCCCAAATTGTACATCTCCTCCCTCTCTTATTCCCACTCTTATATTTAACAGGGATCACTTTTCAGTTAAAACTTAAACACCTAAGAATAATTGTGGGTTAATTACAGAGCTCAACCAATAGTACTAGAACAAAAAAAAAATACTAAAAGGGATAAAGTATTACATTGTACATCAACAGTCAGGACAAGAGCTCATCAAGTCACTGTTTCTCATAGTGTCCATTTCACTTCAACAGGTTTGCCCTTTGGAGCTCAGTTAGTTGTCGCCAATCAGGGAGAACATATCATATTTGTCCCTTTGGGACTGGCTTAGTTCACTCAGCATGTTTTCCAGATTCCTCCATCTTGTTGCGAATGACCAGGTTTCATTGTTTTTGACTGCTGTATAGTATTCTATAGAGTACATGTCCCATAATTTCTTTATCCAGTCTACTATTGATGGGCATTTGGGTTGGTTCCAGGTCTTAGCTATTGTGAATTGAGCTGCAATAAACATTAAGGTGCAGACCGCTTTTTTGTTTGCCAATTTCATTTCCTTTGGGTAAATTGCAAGGAGTGGGATGGCTGGGTTGAATGGTAGGGTTATATTCAGGTTTCTGAGGAATCTCCAGACTGACTTCCATAGTGGCTTAACCAGTTTGCATTCCCACCAACAGTGGGTTAGTGTCCCTTTTTCCCCACATCCTCTCCAGCATCAATTGTTGGTAGATTTCTGAATGTGAGCCATTCTAACCAGGGTGAGACCAAAAATTTTTATTTTTTTTTTTCTAAATAATACACTGCTATGAGTAGCCAACTCAAGGACTTCCTTTAAGTATGTGCTATGTAATATTTGGAATTTTTCCTTTAGAAAAATATTTAGAAAAATAAGAGGAAAAGGGGAGGTAAGAACAACTGGATATCACCTTTATTGCATCTAGACCCAGAACACAGGGAATTAAATTTCAGCCCACCCAGTCTACTGTTCCCGGCCGGCATAGAGCTGGACCAGGGAAGGGAAGAAGTGACTAGCAAAATACTCCTCCTCCCTTTGGAGAATGTCTGCGTTCTCCTGTGCATCATTATTTCCAGGTCCCAGGTCAGAACTGAGAAGGAAGGGGAAAGTTCACTGAGCCTGAGAGGAAGCAGCCCTTCTCTGAAATTTCCAAGATCAGTGTGTTTCTGAAGGAAGTTTATCTTTGCCTACTCCTACTACTCCTAACGTACGACTTAACGATCATTATCCTCAAAGAATTAAAACTCAGCAAAAAGAGTTGATGGAAAGTGAATGTGTTCCCCCTTACCAAGCACTGTTTACTAATGAGGCACAGTGTCTGGTTAGGCTTAAAACCTTCAAAGCTTAGACAGGAGCAGATATGGCAAGAGGCCTGCCGACCACTGAGGGCTACAAAGACAACATAGACACTTGTGTTTACAGCAGCCTGAGAGGGAGGCAACTCAAGTGGCTCCCAAAAGGTGAAGAGCTAACAAAATGGGGTCGACGAGCACGTGGGCTATCAGTACGGTTCAACAAGGAAGGAAAACCTGACACACACAACAAGGATGAATGCTGAGAACATGATCCTCAAAGAAATAAGCTGCTCACAGAAACACAGACACCCTAGGAGTCTACTTAGGTGAGGCATCTAGAAGACAGAAAGTCCTTGAGACAGAAATTTACCAGATGGTGGCTGCGGACCACGGAGAGGATAAAATGCTGGGCTGCTGTGGATGGGTATAGAGCTTCCGCCTTCTAAGACACTCAGGCAACACTGAATTACACACTGGAAAATGCCAAGATGGTAAGGTTTATGTTGCACGTCTTTTGCCCCAGCGTTTTTTTAAAAAACAAAAGATCACAAGCCAAGTGGGGCCAAAATGAAACAGCAGGGGTTAATGAGACACATAACAAACTCAGCTCCAGCTCTGCACCTTTGCAAATAAAAATAAGACCCAAGGAAACAGGTGGGTGGTGGGCTAAGGCCCAGCCCCTGGAACAATGGCAAAAAGCATGGGAACAAACATGTTCCAACACACCACACAGCTTGGCTCCTGGGCTTGCAACAGAACACCCATGGACAGCACCGTGACAGGGTAGGCCACGACACAAGGGGGGAATATACATCAATCTCAACAATTCTTCTCTTGCACAGCCCTCCTCTCTTCGTCAGAGAGTAATTACTTCCATGCTTACGGTGAGTTGAGGCAGTAGAAGAGGAGACTGTTAACTCCACATTCATTCCTCACTGCCATACTCTTATTCCCAGGATCATGGAGATGTCCAGACACATCTTGCAGGTTAGATGCCACGCCCTAATGGGATATGGCAGACAGGGTACAGTCAATGTGAGGAGCCAACCTGCACAGCTCACTTACTCTGACTGGCAGTTCACTCATCTCGGCAGCAGCAGCACAGCTTCCAAGCCAGAATCTTCAAGGGGCTCACCATGTAAATGATGCCGATGTGCCGACGTACAGAGATGCACGGGCAGAACCGCAAGCTACAAACAAGCACTTTGAGAGACACACGAGGCATCCCAGGCCAGTACGAAAACATCTCCATCCCAGCTCCAGTGCGGAAGCTGTGTGACCACTGTGCACTCCAGCCGAACATCATCTTCACAAAATGCCCGTTCTCACCCCAACGATGAAGGTGGCTATGTGCCCCCCGAAACACTTTAAAAACCTAAACCAAATGTTTCTGAAGTACTGCCTCGGGTTTTAAGCTGTGGTGAAACTTGGATACAACTCATCTTTAAAAAAAGATTGTCCATATACATTGTAGACCAGTGAGCTAGAGGTGGAGGAAAAAAAAATCAAAGGAGAAAATAGTCTTACACTGAAAAGGATCTGCCGTAGACCTCTCAAAAGTTCCTGCCTCCAGTGGTCTGGAGTGTGGAGATGATGAAATTGTTTTGCTCACTGGATTGTTCCGTCACTCGCACCTCAACAACGTCCGGCTCCCAAACCTGAACAGCCAGAGGGAGGTATGCCGTTTAACACAGGACAAGGTCGTGAGTCCAGAGGGAGCTCTTCTGATCTGGTTCAATTAAGCGAATGCTGATAGGGGAAGGAGGGAGGGAGGGAGTGAGAGTGTGAGTGTGTGTGTATGTGTATGTGTGTGTGTGTGTGTGTGTGTGTGTGTGTACACGAGAAAGTTAATGCTCTCATTCTTATTTGGCCATGCTTGGAGGATATGACCTTCAAGTACCCAGACATGCGCAGATGTCACACACAATGCTCACTCCTGAACAAGAGGAATTGGATAATCTGCCCACAATAGCCAAGTCTTCAGCGCACTGCCACGATTTATTAGATGGATTTGGTTCCTGCTTTCACACAAAGTTTTTTATTTTTTTTTAAAGTGCAATTTGGCTTCCACTTCCAATCTACTGAAACCATTCCTCAAAAGCCACTGCTGACCATCTGGGGATTTTTCCCCAGCCTCCGATCTCAATGACCTCCCTATGGCTCGGACACCAGTGACCGCAGCATCTTGGAAATTTTCTGCTTCTCATTCCAGCATTGCAGAAGCAAGCCCTCTGCCCCTTGCAGACTTGTATCTGGATTCCTCCTGAGCCCTCACTGTGGACATGGAAGTCAATCTGCTGTCCACACAACGCTTCTCCTGGTGACCAACTACTATTGTAGCTGCCATTACCAACGGGAATGCTCCCAGACCAGCTGCAGCCCGGGCTGCTCTGCTGAATTCCAGCCACCTAAAAACCACGTGGCTAAAATAAGTTCACTACAGTCCCCTGCTGTCCCAAAGCAACTTCCAGTCTTTCTGAACCAGGGCGTGACACCTCACCCATCCATGCTGACTCCTCCTTCACTCATATCAACACTTTTTTGAAAGCAACTGATCTACTGAGAAAGCAGCCATTTGAGGAATGAAGCAGTAGATAAATAAATATAAATAAATAAGCAATAAATAAATATTTATTTATTTGAAAGTCAGAGTTACACACAAAGAGAGGAGAGGCAGACAGAGAGAGAGGTCTTCCGTCCGATGGTTCACTCCCCAGATGGCCACAACAGCCGGAACTGCACCAATGCGAAGCCAGGAGCTTCTTCCGGGTCTCCCACGTGGGTGCAGCAGCCCAAGCACTTGGGCCATCTTCTACTGCTTTCCCAGGCCACAGCAGAGAGCTGGGCTGGAAGAGGAGCAACCGCGACTGGAACTGGCACCCATTTGGGATGCCGGCGCTTCAGGCCAGGGCGTTAACCTGCTGTGCCACAGTGCCAGCCCCCAAAAAATCTTCTTGAACTATCATTGTCATCATCCATGCAAGAGGAAGCAGTGGTCAAACTGCCCACCTTACAAGAAACAAGCACGTGACAGCCACTAAACCTCCTAAGCCATTAGGAGGAGACAAACGTCACTTACTATTCCCACTCTCCCTGTCTGTTCCCTCTGCCATGCTAATCCATTCATCCAGCTACTGATTCACTTCCATTTATTTTTTCCTTAATTATTCATTCTCCTGGTGTGCACTGAGGGCCAACTACGAACCAGACACTAAGCTTCGAAGATACGGAAGTGGGGGTGGGGAGACTGTGACACAATGGTGAAGAAGCCAGTTGGGATGCCTGCATCCCATCCTGGAAGGCCTGGTTTGAGTCTCAACTCTGTCTCTGATTGAGTTTTTGCTAATGTGCACCCTTGGAGGTAGCAGATGAAAGCTCAAATACTTGGCTCCCGGCCATCCTTGTGGGAGATCAAGTTTGAGTCCTGGGCTCCTGACTTTGGTCTGGCACAGTTTATGCTATTGCTGGAATTTAGGGAGTGAACCAGTTAATGAAGACATCTCTCTCTGTCTCACACACACACACACACACACACATGCGCAATGCAGACATAGGACACACATAGTGCCCAATCCCCCAAAACATAGATGGACACGGAAGTCAACAGATACATGAAGAGTAAAGATGTGAGAAACCTTACTGGGAAGATGTCCCAGAAAAAAAAAAAACAGTAAAGCAGTCAGCAACACATTAAAAAAACCTAAGTAAGTGTGGTGAAGTAGCGTCAGAGAGGGACAACAGGAATGCGGACAATTGCAGGCAAAAGAAACCACACACATACACACACACACACACACACACACACACGCCTCCACCCAGGCCATCCCTCCCTTGCGTTTATACATTTTTTCCTTCCCTTCAAAATCTTTCCCCCACTGTCCCATATCTGCCTGCTGAAATCATGTGCAATCCTCCTAGTCCGGATCAACAGTACACACCGGCTTCAAGGACAGTACTTGACTCATACCAGGCAGGAAATAAATGTTTGCCAAATGAACAGATGACAAAATTGCCACTGTCCCCAAGTAACAAAGCTCTCTGTATTCCAGATGTGCGTGCACCTGCCCCATCTACTCCTGAAGTGAAGGACTCATCTGTGTTCTCTGTAGCCTAATAAATAATAAACACTCAGTAAGTATGAGTTGAAGAACCAACTAACAACCCAGGACTAGGCCAAGCTGTTACAAGCTGCTACAGCTTCCAGCTTCGGCTCCCAACTACACGATGATTACGCAGAGAAGTCTAGAAAGTTCAAAAATTTCTATAGATAGGAACTACACTAATAACGAACATCAAGTTCCAAATAACATAACTTAATTTTTATTTAATTTCTTAGTTACTTAATTTTAATGTGGAATACTTTTGCATGAGTCCAATATTTAAAAACTTGTAAATCTAAATACTGGTGAAGATGATAAATTATTTTTACAATACAAAAAAAGCAGACTTCAATTAATGAACTGAACAATCAACTAGAATCATTTCTCACCCCACTTCCCTAAAACTAAGATAAATTAGAAAGCATAAATGGTACTTTAATTTCATTTGGCATTTATGGTATCATTCTTAGTCAATCCCCAAGCCTCTTCGCAAAATGGACTGTGCAACTCATAATATGTTATTAAAAGATAAAACTAAAGAGTAAACCTGGGTCATTCCACTTTTCAGGTCAGAGAAGATCAAGTGACAAAGTGAGAAAGACTTTCAAAAAAAGGACAAAGTCGTTGAAGGGGAAAACTCCCCATTACTGCTCCCCAATACCTGTGGGAAAGGCAGCCCACGGGATGGCAGGGGACGTCGCCTGAGCTTCACCATGGCCATCATCAAATGTCTCCGCAGCCTAGAACACAAAGACGAAACTGTTTTAGATGCTCTGTGAAGCCGGGATGCCATCAGAAACAAGCAGGTGGCCCAGGCTAGGAGCCTACATTCCGGAGCACACCACACACTCAGATCCCTGCTCAACACCCAGCTGCTTCTCAGTCTTCACTGCCACCACCCCCGCCACTGTCTACCACTCCCAGTGTGCCTGCCCACTCCTGAGAAGATGTTCTTTCCTAGGTGGGCATTTGGTCAAGGCTAACAGGCCAGCTGGGGCTCCCGTATTCCACAGTGCAGTCCTGGGTTTAAGGTGGGCTCTGTTCCTCCCTCCGGCTTCCTGCGAACGCACACCCTGGGAGGTTCAGGCAGCTGGGCTTCCGCTACCCATGTGGGAGACTCAGATTGCTTCCAGCTCCAGCTTCAACCTGGTCTAGTCTTGTCCACTGTAAGAACTTGGAAAGTGAACCAGCAGCTAGGAGTGTGCCTGTGTGCGCACACACACTCACTCTGTCTCATAAATGTTTTATATTCCTTCCTTATTCACATAAATCTGAATCTGTAAATGAATTATTTACTTTATATACGTGTAATTACATTTCTACATGTGAACTTTAGAACTAAGTATTCTAACTTAATTCGCCACAACAATTCCCATTTATGTATGAAAAAATATTTTCTTGAAAACCTAGGTATCAGGTATGGGTTTATGGTATAACAGTTATGATGACATTGGAATGCCCAGCTCCAATATCAGAGTCCCTGGGGTTAAGTTCCCTGGATTCCACTTTCAATTCCAGCTTCTTGATAACACAGACCCTGGGAGTCAGCAGGTGATGGCTCAAATGTTAATGTCCCTGCCATCCACATAAGAGACCCACATTGAGTTCTGGGCTCCTGGATTTGGCCTGACTCAGTCCTTGCTACCATAGGCATTTGGGGACTGAACTAGCAGACGGAAAATCTCTCGTTCTCTCTCTGTTTTTCAAATAAATAAAAATAAGTAATTTTTTTAGATCTAGAGACTAAATCTTTTTCATTAGTATCAGACCTAATAATACATTAATCTAAAGAAACATGATTCATCTCTCATCTTCTTGAATAACCTACTAGCTGGATTTACTAACACTCAACACTAACCGCTAAAGCGGACATTTTCGGGTCACAGGTCCTTTTGATTGGGGACAATTACTGAATGCTGAGTTTATAGGTAAGAAGGCAGAAATTTCCAACTCTTGAGTGTGCAGGTCACAGTCAAAAGATGATTGACAATGAGAGCCAGGGTTCCATGTGGATTCTGTGTTGCACTGTTAGCTAAGAAGTCAAACAGAACAGCGTGCCAAGGTGTGAAGTGACCTGGGGTACAATGGCAGCTGCACTGACTCTGAAACAGAGATGCACTTTACCTAACCAAGGACACAGTGCTCCCAAACTCCTACAGCAGAATGTGCAAAGAAACTTCGTGAGCACAGTGATACCACAGTGCTTGTGAACACTGCGCGCACGGACTATGAAAAGGCCTAGAGTCACAAAGCCTGACGCGCGGGTGCAGCTGTCACTGACGAGCACCACACACACTACTCCCTTTTTCTGTGTAACACGTCGGGCATGGCTTAAACAAAGGAGATGACGCTAGACTGTAACTTTCGAATAGCTGACTATTCCCAAATAACAAGCCAGACCAGATGATGTCAGAAGCATATATTTTCCCAAGAATGGAAGAAATTTTAAAAATTTTCAATGTCACATTTCAGCAACATAAGGAAGATTTAATAACCCAAAAAAACTCAGTATTTTTTTAAAGGCAGGCACTATGCAAATGTGCTAAATAAGCTTCAGATCTAGCACAGAGTACATTCACATTCTAAACACTTTCCTACTGCTAGGTATTATTAAAGATTGCCAAAAAGGGGTCCTAACCTAAACAATCCTAATCTAAAAACAAGTCACACCATTCTTTCATGAAATTCACAGCACTGAGTATAGATTTTAAGATCTTATTTATCCTATTAAGGTCATTAATTACATTCCCTAATTTTTATAATTCCTTTTTTTTTAACCAAACCCAAATTCACTGAAAGTCATACGTAAAAATTAAATAAAAAAGAAAAAAAAATCAGCGAGCTCACTTAATGGTAGCGCCAAGCCCTGAGCCTCGGCATCCTGACTCCTAATCCAGAGATTTTCCTGCAAGACTATACTGGCTCCATAAAAATAACTGGGTTATAAAATATTTCAATAAAATGAACACACATTGAAAAGGATTAAGGGAAAGACAGTGCCGCTTCTGCTAACAATTTCCACTTACAAAGTCTCCAACCCAAACCTGGGAGAATAGTTTAACAACGCAAACACACTAATTAGGTTTCCACGCTGCTATGTACCCAGTATACTAAATCAACTCATTACAGGTGTAAACATGCAAATATGTGACAGGATCCTTAATACACGGGCCTCATCTCCCAAGTATTTCCGAATAGACACGTATCCCAGGAAAATCATCTGCTGGCAATTTCGGAAAGCTCTCTTCCTTGCTGCTTCCACTGGTAGCACTTAATCACCTCAATCTAGACCATTCCTATGGGCAAGACCAAATGGTCAACCACAATAAATCACTTAGCTTTCAGAGGGGGTATTTTTAACTTTTCGTAATTCCTTCTGTTTTTATTATTATTATTTCAGGGTGACAGTCAACGTGAGCAAGGAAAGAACATGAATGTCATCGCAAAATAACACATTTTCAGAAAGAGTTTATTGTAATCCCACAAAATTTAAACAGATGCAAAGAGTAGTGCATACCTCAAAACCACCGAAATCGTCATCATCCATTCTTCAAGTGGCACCTGAAAAATGCCAAAAGACGTTTAAACAAGCCCCTCCCACACAGCCTTCTATGTCAACTTTAATGTAGGTACACACTTTGACATGTACATTACAACTATTTCATTTAAGTAAAAAAAACTTTCTTTGAGCTATCTGTGTATGCATTTTTGGAGCAAAAAGAGTTGGTAATTGGCTTTTACTTTCTGGCAAAATTAGCAAATTCTGTAACTTTTTCAGCAACCATGTATTTTGCCATTTTATGTTGAGACGCCAGGAGTGGAAAAATATTCTTTTACATTTTAATTTGCTTTTCCCAAATTGGCGCTAGGGCTCAATTCAATAATGCTTCCTGCTTTTTGCATCTATTCCTCAGTTGTCTGGCAACATCAGCACAAACTCCAGCGAAGAACAGGACTGCGGTGAGTTTTTGGAAATCTGTCCCCCACCACAAAGGTTCTTCCCTCGGTTTCATGGCCGAGGCTGATTTAGATTTTCAAAATTGATCAGCATTTTTGAGCTGTGGCCACAACTTCTGGAGCCTTCTGATATGTGTATTTTTAGCTGAAACTGCTTTGCACTTTTGGAAAAATGTGGAGCAAGTTACTAGGTTGATCAAGATAAATCAAGTCATGTATTCACGGGAGGATGGGGATGAGAAAAACACAAGCCGATCTCCAGAGTCCTCTCCTCTTTACCCATGGAGCATACAGGAGAGGTGTGGCCTTTTTTTTTTTTTTTTGGTCCTAAAGCCATTATTACTGAAATAAAACGATAATACCATTGATAGCTATGCTTCAGAAAAAGAAAAAACAAGCAATGAAAAAAAACTTTTAAAACGGGAGTCTGAAAAGGTGAAGTCAGTCACAGGCAGTACACACTAACGAGAAAACTCGCTGAGCTCTCAGTCTGCAATGATCAGCTGCCACCAAGGTTAAGCTGATCAAAAATAACTGGTTTCCTCTCTTTCTCAAGTCAGCACAAACATGGGCCTGATTACGGAAAACAATCCTCTCACTTCTAAAAACGCAGCTGTGAGAAGTTAATCGTATGTTAAAGGACAATCCTAAAGGCATCTGCTAAGACATCAGCTGTGAGTGGTTCTCCATTGCTCTACTTTGCCTTCTCCCTGAAATCAACACTAACGCCTCCCCAGAGCAAACACAGAAACTGTCAATGCAAAGTAAACGATGAAAAACACTCATCTCCTAGACTGCCTTCCAAAGCTAAATAAATTTATTTTCAAAGAAACTCAGTGGGTAGTGACACCGAAAGGAACACATGGAGACAGATATAAAAAGGAAGAGCACTAAGTCAGCCAGAATACGATAAAATATTGTCACCATTACTCACAACTTAACAATCTGATGAAAATTTTTTAAAAGATGTCTTTCTCCAAAAATTAAAGCTGAGCAAGGCATCCACATGCAGCACTTAAGAAATACAAACCAGACTCCAGAAACTTCTGATGGTGGTTAGTCTGAAATGGAATTCACATTAATTTTGTGTTGCAAGTGAACAGAAATCTGTACGTGATTACATTTTTCATGAAGAAGTTATGAAAGGAGAATGATATGGATACTGAAAATTAACCAAGTCAGACTATAAACACCAAGTTTGTCTTTTCCACATGTATCCCATGAATCTCAGGAGACAATTAAAAATATTTTTAGCATCTATAAACGCTGTACTCAAGTCATATGGTTTCAAAAGAATGGAATTTTTAGAGTAATACTTCTATGTGTTTTCATAAGACACCTCCCAATAAACTATTCGTAAGTTTCCAGAAAATGTGAAAACATAAACAAACACCCCTGCCTAACAATCACTGCAGCTTATTTGCCTGTGGAAATGAACCAAATACCAACAGTTTGCTAACCACTGATTTAGCTCAACAAAAGAACATTATTAGCGGCCACCGACGTGTTCCATACCCCAGCAACTTCTACACAGGAGAAAGCAGATGGCAGCCTTCCTCTGCTGTATTTTCAAAAAAATATTAATACATTTAAGAAAACAAATGTCTTCAGTTTCTTAAACTTCAGTACTAGAGAAATATTATTTTAAAGCACTAATCTTTCTCCAAATAAGTCAGATTTTCAATGCTACAAGTTCTGTTTCTTTCTGAATATAAAGAGTAGAAGGAAAGAACATTCATAGCATCTGTTCATAAAAATCAATCTTAGAGCCGGCGCCATGGCTCACTAGGCTAATCCTCCGCCTTGCGGCGCCGGCACACCGGGTTCTAGTCCCGGTCGGGGCGCTGGATTCTGTCCCGGTTGCCCCTCTTCCAGGCCAGCTCTCTGCTGTGGCCAGGGAGTGCAGTGGAGGATGGCCCAAGTACTTGGGCCCTGCACCCTATGGGAGACCAGGATCAGCACCTGGCTCCTGCCATCAGAACAGCGTGGTGCGCCAGCCGCAGCGCGCCGGCCATTGGAGGGTGAACCAACGGCAAAGGAAGACCTTTCTCTCTGTCTCTCTCTCTCTCACTGTCCACTCTGCCTGTCCAAAATAAAAAAAAAAAAAAAATCAATCTTTACAAAATAACAAAAAATGAAATTATGTGTAAAAAAAAAAAACTTAGTGTGAGTGTGGGCTCCTTTATGAATCTGGCTACTCCAATACATTTAAAACGTGATTTCTCTACAGTGCATTCGTGAAAAATGAGAAGATTTCTGGCACTTCACATTATATTCCGTTAAATTACAATTAACATACGAGTACACCAAATATATTTGTTTTCCAATTTACAGAACCATGAAACTGTGCCAAAATCTACAGATCATGGAAGTCATCCTCTTCAGTCAGGGCAGGAAGAGAAAGGTACACTCGTTATGATTAAAGATCAACACTGCAAGGTTTCATAACACCTAGGTTTATCAACTCTGACGTCTTTCTATCTAAATTTAATCTTTCTATTGCTTTGTATTAATTCACTACTTACCTGTTTCTCAGTATTTATTACTGAAAAGAAAAATGTATAATCCGGAGAAAATATGTATTTCTAAGAAAAATGTATAAATAACACTCAATGCCACAAACTTTTATTAAGCAACTCTGTACAAGACATCAGTCCAGGTCCTAAAGAAGTTACCATCTGGGGTCCGGCGTTGTGGCGGAAGCAGCCACCTACAGTGCTGGCATCCCATATGGTCACCAGGTCAAGTCCCGGCTGCTCCACTTCTGATATAGCTCTCTGCTATGGCCTGGGATGGCAGAATATGGCCCAGAATATGGGTCATCACTAGCGCATGGGAGACCTGGCTCCGGATTGGTGCAACTCTGGCCATTGTGGCTATTTAGCGAGTGAACCAGCGGATGGATGACCTTTCTCTCTCTCTCTCTTCCTCCCTCCCTCCCTCTCTCTGTCTCCACCTCTCTGTAACTCTGCCTTTCAAATAAATAAATAAACCTCAAAAACTAAAAAGAAATTACCAACTGGTATGGAGAGACAGAGTAGACTGTAAGAAAATCATGCACATACAAACAATATCTGAAGAGAAACAGCCAGAACGAGAACAGAATCCCCAAGGAACGGGGAATATTCAGGGGATACACCTGACCGGAAGCACCACGGGAAGTTTCAGACCCACAGAATTTCAAATGGCGCCTTAAGAACTCAACACTGCACTCATGTCTTTACCCAAAAGTCGTCCTCCAAGACAACAATCATTTGTTTTGACTGTTTGCTTCCCTATAAAAACGGGGTTATAGAGAACATGAAATGGCCAAATGCTTGGGCTGAAATCCCAGCCCTGCCACTTCCTGTGTTAAACTGGCATACGGCTTAAGTAGTCTGTGACTCAGCTTCTTCTTCTGTCAAATGGGAACAGCGCTAACAACAGCACCTGACCCCTAAGATCATTACAAGGAATGAGTAAGTTAAAATAGATGAAGCCCTTAGGAACACAGGCTACGCAATCAGTGCTTTCCTCTTGTATTTGCACAGGCTACCAAGGATGAACAAAGGTATGGAGAAAATCTGTATTATAAAAATAGAGACCAAACAGACACAGAAAGTTGGAAGAAACACAGGCTACCCAAGGGAGAAAATTTTTTAAAAATAAAAAAAACTTAAAAGTTAAAAACTGGGGCAAGACTGCCAGGATGCGCACATCCCGTGACAGAGTAGCTGAGTTCAATTCCCAGCTCCGTTCCCAATTCCAGCTTCCTGCTAATGTGCTCCCAGGTTGGCAGCAGGTGATAGTTCTAGTACTTGGTGAAGAAATCATTAATAACTGAAGAAAATTCTCTAAATGAAAGATAATATATCCACATGTAACGAGGGGAAGAAGCAGAGGAAGAGACAAAGGAAGGGAGGGAGGGAGGGAGGAAGTTAGAAAAAGAACCCACAGCAAGACACAATAGAGACAGAAAGGATCCTGCAAGCTTCAAGAAGATAAAGTAAGTCTCACACAAGTAATGGAGGATATCATGGCGTCAGACATCACAGCAGCATCTCTAAGTGGAAAATAATGGAGTAATGCTGTTTTAAAAAAACTCAGAAAATTATTTACAACACAGAAGTCTGTAATCAGTCAACCCAACAAGTAATTAAATGAAGAATAAAATCATGTTCACACCTGTAAAAACAACTGTTATTTCCCAAACACTGTTTCTAAAAAAAAAAAAAAACTTTTTAATAACTTATTAATGGGACCTAAGGAAATAAGACAAAACACTACATGGGACTACGAAGTAAGAGGACCAGCTAATGTGAAAAGCAAAAAGAATTCTCCCAGAATGATGGAGAACTGAGCTCCCCTGGGACCCAGGGAGCCAATCTTCAGAACAACCAGTCTAGACTGGAGCAGATCAGAAAGCTCCTGGGAGACATATTCAAGAAAATGACATCAATAAACGATCTCAGATGTTTTACCATCCTGCAGGTGATTTAAACTGGGGAGAAATTTCAGAGTGGAATTAGCATGAGAACCAAGTGAAAACAGAGAGACGGCAATGTTGGACAGCTGCAGGAAACTCTATGTACCGAATTTTTCAGCTGTGCACACTATAAATAATGAATTATAATATAATCACACTGGAGATGTAAGAGAAAATCAGCTCTGGGGTGTGAGGTAGTGGAGAGAGTAAAAGATAACTGAAGCCCCATCTTTCATATTAGAAAGTGGATGGGTTCTGAAATCGGAAGATCAAAAAGATATATAGGTAATCATGGAAAAAATCAGCTGTGTGTTAAACATCCCAACTCCAGAAAGTAGAAAGTGAGGACATGGAAAACCAGCGAGGGCACAGGAACAGCTCTGTCAATACAAGTCTTCCACAACCTGAAAATACGGGCATAAGCAACAACGTGCTGTGAGCCATCCTCCCCACGACCCTCACCGAAACACTCCAGAGAAAACTCAAGGACAGCTTCTTACCACAAAAATAATTTTTAAAAAAGAGGCATAAATGCTTTAGAACAGTGTTTAACCAATGAACAAAGTGGAAAGTTTCATATTAGTCTGTTATAACATGTTCCCACACTACCAGTATTTATACAAGAAGTCAAGCTGTATGTATTTTGAGTTGTATCTCTAGACACCAAAGCTGCTCAAATGAAAACAAATCAAAAACAAAGCAAAAAAAAAAAAAAATGTGAGAGGACAAAACCTTTAGATAACTGACATCAACACATAAAACTGTAGGCACTGGGGCACTGTGGGTGAAACTGCCACTTGAGAAATGTGCATCCCATATCCGAATGTCTGGGATCAAATCACACCTCTGCTTCCAATCCAGCTTTCCAATAACATGTACCACGAGAGGCCGCAGCTGATGCCCAAAAACACGGACCCCTGCCACCCACAGGGGAGACCGATATGGAATTACTGGCTCAGGGATTCTGCCGGTGCAGCCCTGGCTGTCACAGACATTCAGGCTTTGGGAAGTGAACCAGCAGACAGGAGTGGCTGTCTGCCTGTCTCTTTTTTCTCACTCTACCTTTAAAATCAGCAAAAAATAAATACACAAAAATAAAACCTCAAGAGATCATCTAGCTATTTAGCCCCACTTAAGTGTGCCCAGCTGTCCTTAGCACTCAACTCAATCTGCATCCCATCTGGGAAACTACTTGTTGAACACCCTCCTCATAAAAGCAATGACATTTTTCCATTGGATCCTGTTTGGTGCCATGTTTTCTAGAAACAGGAGAAGCAAGTATGTTTTTCTGATTCTCTAGAATAAAAGCGTATTGGAAAGAGGAAACAGGAAAAAAAAAAAAAAAAAAAAACACCATACTCTCTTCTTAGTTAAAATGTAAAAATGAACAGCCATTAAGACTGAGACAGGGGCAGGCCTTGTGGCACAGTGGGTTAAGCCACAGCCGTTGATGCCGGCATTCCACATGAACAACAGTTTGAGTTCTAACTGCTGCAATTCTGATCCAGCGCCCTGCCAGTGTCCCTGGGAAAGCAGCAGCAGATGGCCCAAGGGCTTGGGACCCTGACCCATGTAGGAGACCCAGATAGGCCAGATAGGCCTAGCCCAGATGTTGTGGCTATTTGTAGAATGAACCAAATGACAGTGAATCTATTTCTCACTTTCCCTCCCTCCCTCCCTCCCTTTCCCTCCCTCCCTCTCTCCCTCCCCCCCCCCCCCGTAATTCTGCCTTTTTGGATAAATAAATCTTTTTTAAAAAACAATCAGATTGTTTAATCATGTAAGATTAGAATTTCAGGCTTCTCTGTTCAAAGAAATTATCTGTATACCTAAGTTACTGTAAGAACTCTGCAGGTCCCACAGGGACCATGGATTAATCTTTTCTTCATCCCCTAACAGCTTCAACTAGAAGTTCCTAGAACATGGTAAGGGCTCAAAGAATATTTTGAATTAATACTCCTGGAATAAATAACTGAATTTACCCAAATGAGTTACTAATAGTTCCCACATGATTCCTTTTTCCCTCTAATTTTTCCAAATAAAAATAAATGGGAGTCTGGGCAGCAGGAGATCAAGTTGCCAACACTAAAACAGCTCTGCCATATTAAGGCAACAGACTGAAGGCTGACATCTTAAAGGAAATGCCATAGCTCCATTCTACTCTGCTCAACCAATGAATCAGTGTTGGAGCTAATAATAATTCTGAAACCCCCAATTCTATACCCTTTGGTTAATTCTTCCCGCTCTTCCAACACATTAACAGCCATCTCTCCCCAGGCTGAGCTCTTCAATCCTATCTCATTACTCTCACCTTCAAAAAAACTGCACGCAATCCCATGATATTAATGGTCTGCACAAATTTGCCAGAACCAACTACTTCTCTGGGCCCTGTCCTATTTCGAGCCATGTAATGACATTTTTAATGTGGCCTTCTGTCAACTCAGAACTCTGCATCAACTGTACTCCTATTTGGGCAAAATCTCATGCCCCAGTGACTATCAGGAGAGATACACTGCTTTCTACTCTTACATTTTAAAAGAAAATATAGGCCTTCTATCAACAGAGGGCAACAAGAATGGAAAAATGATATAAGCCCTTTATCATCTTTACTCCTCTCCAGCAGAAAAATCCAAATATTTTTGCTAGGAGGCCATCCACAGGTTCCTCTACCAGAAAAGATTAATGTATAAAGTTGGGTGTGCCTGTAAAGTATCCATGCTTAGCTTTCTCACTGGAGAACCCACAGGCAACATACTCTACTTCTATTCCAGCTCCCAGGAGAAGCTCACCAGATAAAAACTTGGCATGGAGACGTGTGCTTTTAGCCACTCTGCCTGTGATGTGAGATATAATTAATGTAGAAGACAACTTGCAGAAACCTCATTTCAGCCTTAGGTGTACACTAAGGCATTAACCTCAGAGCCGCTACTCTCACTCCTTATGACTTCTGGTTCTACTTCTCTACTGATTCAGAATCCAGAGTAGTCCAAGGCTACGGACAATGGCTCTCCACCAAGAGCCACCACCAACACCCAATTTCCTGTCTTCTGGTAAGAACCACCAGGGAAAACCACTAAAAATTGATGTTTCTCTTCTTCACTTGAACTCTCAGCATTGCCTAACACACCCATTTTTCCATCATTCTTTCTCTATTCTCCAGAGATGCCCAGGACTCCTCAAAGTCCCATCCTTTCTATTCCTTTCTACAATCCAACCAAAAGGCCAAGCTAAATAGAAGCACGCACTGTAAGAGAATCCCGTTAACTACCAGTATCCGTAGCCAGCTATTCCACTTTATTTTGTTCACAAAGGAAAAGGAACATCTCTACTTCCTTAAAACTAATTCCTCCATCTGCGCTCTCAGACTTGGCTCTCTTAATAGCGTCCTCTCAAATACTCAGAAGCTGATAGCAGTCCTGGCAGCTTAGATGCTGGTTAGACACTTGTATCCCACATTGGAAGACCTGGGTTCAATTCTTGGCTCTGCTCCTGATTCCAGTTTTTGCTGATGAGCGAGGGAGGCAGCAGACAACAACCCAAGTAGATGGGTCCCTGCCACCCACACGGGAGATGTGGGTTATGTTCTCGGCTCCTGCCTACAGCCTGGTCCAGCCCTGGCCACTGCAGGCATTTAGAGAAGGAGCGAGAAAATGATGGTTATGTGTGTATGTGTTTCTCCTGCTTTCTCTTCCAAATAAATAAGAACTTTATTTTGGTATTAATAGACCCATAACATCATCTTTTTGATACTGAGTGCCCCCCTCCATAAACACAGTGTATCTCATCACTAAGATTCACCATGGTTAAGTCTCTTTTTAATGCGTACTTATGAAAGTTTATACTTTTCCTAAGGAAATCTTGCACATCGCTTATTAGTTCTATACCTAAATACTAATATGCTATGATGCTATTTTAATGTCTTATTTTAAGTTACATTACCCAGTTTATCATTGTTGTATGACAATGTAATTGTCTTGTGTATATTTATCTTCTATCCATTCACCTTTGGTAAAGCCTCATTTCTTACAACTTATCTGTGTATTACTTTTATGCGTAAATGATACTGAATCCAAATCATAAGTTTTATTTCCTGCTTTACAATTCTTGCACCTCGAAGTCTTTTTTCTTGTTTTAATCACTGACTATATCCTCCAGTGAAATGCTACATACCTGAGGTAATGTGGCCAATTATATTTTCCAAAGATGATCTCAAAAACATCTCCCATTGCACATCTCCTTCTGAGAATGAACAGTGATATTCCTCCCATTTAGGGGAAGGGTCTCTGACCCATCCCCCTGGAACCCGGGTAGATTACCATGACTTCCACAACCAATCGAGTATAGCAGGAGTAACACTGTGCGCCTTCCCTGGCTAGGTCACAGAAACGCAATGCACTCTGTCTTGTGCTCTTGTGTCTTGGAACTTAGATGCCATGATGTGAGAAAAAACAAACCAGCCCAGATGACAGCCTAATTGAGTTCCCAGTAGACAGCCAGCACCAAATTACCAGATGTTCAGATGAAGATACTTCTAGATGATTCCAGTCCCCTAGCCACCGACTCATCTCCAATGGTCAAATCATCCCAGCTGAGGCACTTTTTCAAAAGGATGGAGCAATAAAAATATCTTATTCTTCACTATCCAAGTTCCTGACCTTCAGAATATCCACAAGCATTAAAAAAAAATGGTTGCTTTATGCCATAAAATTTGATATGCCTTATTATGTAGCAGGAATAGCTGGAAAAGATAACATCACACCTTTACTGTCCCTGATTTTACAAGTAATCTTTTTAATATTTCCCCACTTAGAAACACAGCTGTTGATTACTGCTTGTTGCGTTTTTTAAATATCCCCTTAGAAATTAAAGAAGTTTCCTTTTTTCCTAATTTGCTAAGCATTCTAAATCATGAGCTTACACTGACCATCGAAAGCTTAAATTATCATATTTTTTCTCTTAACCTAATAATATCATCATTTACATTGCCAGTTCATCTAATAGGAAACCATCCTTGCATACCTTGGATAAACCCAATTTGATGCTGTTTGTCTTCTTTTAAATGTTAGCCTCAATTTCCTAATACATCTGTAATTTTCATTTCTTATAATATCTTCATCTGGTTTTGCTATCAGAATTATGATGGACTTTCATAACCAGCTGTGGAATCATCTCTCTTTTTCTACCAATTAAAAGAGATTGCATCATATTGGAATAATCTATTTCTTAAAATTTTGGTAGAAACTTGCTTACCACATCATCTAGGCTTCTTGCTGTCTTTGTGGGAAGATTCAATTTCTTTTAATTATAGGATGATTCAGACACTTAATTTCGCCCTCAGTTTTTGTAAGTAATATCATTCTAGAAATGCTGTCTATTTTTAAATAGTTGGCTTACAGTTAGCAGTATTCTCATTATGCTTTTGATCTCTAATTTTTTCTGTGGTTGTGTCTTTTCTTCAGCCTATCTGAACTAATTCTATGAGTCCACGAACAGAATTATTTTATACTCTATATCCTTGCTCATATTTTTTTCCCCTTTGATCAATCAATTACCACAGGAGGAGAACTGGAATTTTCAGCTATAAAAGTAACTGTATCAATTTCTCCATACAATTCTACCAATTTTTTACACTACACATTCCTGGGTAATGGAGTGAACTATAATAATTTTATGTTGCCTCAGCATCCACTTCACCTAAGTTTAACTTTCTCAGGGCAGAAATGGGGCTGAGTCACCACTGACACACTTTCCAGTCGTCTGCCTCCTCTTACTTCCTCCACATGCTCAACCCAGATCCGCGCCTTAACAACCACCTCCCAGCTCCATCCCCCTGAGGCGAAGCTAGATACTGCCGATCCCACTCACCCCCAATTCCCAGGGCCCATGTGGACTGTCCGGACAGGCACAGTGTGACCCCTGGAGAACTTGTGCCTATTCACTGTAAATCCTCCAACTGTAACAACTCACAAGAAACCTCTGGACCCCAAGACAGACTCTGACCCACAGATTTCTCCCTCCCTCTCTCCCTTGTCCTCTCCTCTCCTCCGCTCCCCACGGCTGAGGGTGTATGTCCCTCCCTCTCTCCCTTGTCCTCTCCTCTCCTCCGCTCCCCACGGCTGAGGGTGTATGTCCCTCCTCTCTCCCTTCTCCTCTCCTCTCCTCCGCTCCCCACGGCTGAGGGTGTATGTCCCTCCTCTCTCCCTTCTCCTCTCCTCTCCTCCACTCCCCACGGCTGAGGGTGTATGTCCCGGGGGTTCCCCCTACCCACCTACCCGGGATCTGTAAGTACTAAGAGCTGCTTCTGTGATCTCATGTGCTCTATTGCACTGCCTCCCGCGTCTCACCCCATTTAGAGATACACAGTGGCTTTCTCAGGAACGATGCACTGGATACAGGTCAGCCGATAGCCACAAGTGCATCTGCCTTCACAAACAAGTCTCCTGTCATACAAGGCACCCACAAGATAAAGAAGCATCCAGCACACCCATAACCAAATCCTATGGAGTCCCAACAGGACAGGGCAAGAGCTAAAGCCATGCTCTAGACAGACTTAAAGACCCAATTAGAAGAAAAATACAACAGTGAATTTTGCCCTTTATCATAATAAAGTGATCATGCCCTAATAGGATGTTACTTATTTTAAAGCTGATTTAAGATAATATTAATACAGCTAAGCTATTTTGGATTTTTAAACAACTTTTGAAAATTGTATTTGGAATGTAAAGTAAGAGACAAAGACAGAAATGAGAAACCTTCCATGTGCTGCTTTACCCCCCAAATGCCCACAATAACCAGGCCGGACCAGGTCAGGTCCAGGACCCATCCAGGTTTTCCACATAGGTGGCAGGGATCCAGGTAAGTGAGCCATCAGCCACTGCCTCCCAGGAAATCCATTAGCAGAAAGCTGAATACAAACTTGAGGAACCTGAACTCAAATCAAGGATGCTGGCATCCCAAGTTTCAACTTAACGACTGAGCCAGACAGACACCCCCCCCCATTTTTTTTAATGTCTTGAGACTGCACAGCTTACTCTCTCTGCCTCCCTCCCACAGCTAACTGGCTGACATTCTCAGCTCCACAGTCTTGGGCCCTTTTCTCTGTAATGACCCAGTTCTGAATGACACGGCGCTGCCCCCAGCCCTCTCCCTGTGCAGTCTCACCACATTCACCTTTTCTAACACACTGTATCTGTCTATTTCGTTCTGTTTAATGATGATGCTTGTTTGTCTTTATCCTCCTTACAACAAAGTCCCACGAGGATAGGTACTTCTGTCAGCTTGGTTGATCACGTGTGCCCAGCAGACAGGCAGCAGCCAATGTAGTCTTGTTAAACAACAAATGAAAGACGCTCAAACCCCCAAATTATCACGAAAATACAAATCTCAGAAAGACGTTTCTTCATATCCCTCAAACTGCAAAGATTTCAAATATAGCTAACAGAAATGCTAGAACAGCACCAGGTGTTATTTACAGATGGGTTGTAGTCAACCAGGGGTTCAACAACCAGGGGCTGTATAGTAAAGCTGACCACTGCAACACCTTCCCATGTGTGCCAGGAGTCTAGCACAAGAATATCCATGGCAAAACTGTCTACAACAGTGAACTCTAGTAACAAAACAAACGCCCGTCACGAACTCCACTAGGTACTTGGGACAAAGAGCAGGGCAGGGTAGATTAGCTGAGACTTCCTCATGGTACAGCAGGGAAGGAGATGCTTAGCCACTCACAACACAGGCGCAGTAAAAGGAGGCAGCCACCTGAAGGAAAGGCAGAAGGCCCTCACAGCCTGCGAGCACGGGCAAACATCAGGGATCCACAGGGTGCTCACTCAGTCTGTACAACCTTTTCCAGAAACAGGAACAGGAAGGGCTTCTCTGCTTACTGAAATTCCTTTTGTGACCAAGAACTTATTTTATCATGGAGAAAGCCCCACGTACATATAAAAGAATGTGAGTGTGTTCCCTGACTATTCAGTACAGTATTTTACAAATGTCATCTAGGGCAAGTTGGTTCATCACGAAGTTTAAACCTTCCATCTCCCTATTATTTGCTGTCCACCAAGTGTCCCCGTCTTCAGCCACCCTTGGGTATCTGTCTATTCCTCCCCGCACAGCACCCAGGTTTTCTGTATACACCCAGAAGCACTGTTACTGCTTGCAGGATAACATGTCTTCTCAACTAAGTAACAATTCAACCATGATGAAGTCTTCATTTTTATCTCCAGAGTAACTATCTGACATTAAGTTTAAATTATGACATTATCATATAATATTAACATTTATTAATGATACTCCGGCTCTCTTATGAGTGACATTTGCAAAGTACACTTTCTTCTACCCTGTTACTTTTTACCTCTAAGTGCGCTCTAGTATACAAAACTCCTAAAATAAACAGTCCAACAAACTGCGTCACATCCATACCACTGTAATATTTATCAACTATAAAAAGGGAAGAACTACTGACAAACTCAACATGCTGGAGCTGGACAGATCTCAAGGTCACTCACTATTCTGGGTTAAAAAAAACTCAGAAGGTCACATACTATACGATTCCATTCACAGGACATAGGACATTCCCCATGTTACAAAATTGCAAAGATAGAAAATTAGTGGTTACGAAGGGCTGGGGATGGTGAGTGAGGAGAGGGCAGGACTGACTATAAAGGGTTACCCCAGAGGAGATCTTTGCGGTGATGGAATAGTTCTCTTTCTTGGTTGTAGTACAGATTACACAGGTCTACATGTATGACAGAAGGCAGAACTATTCACACACCTTGTGTAAATGTCAACTTTCTGGTTTTGATAGTGTACTGTAGTTAGAAAAGATAAAAAATTCGGGAAACTGGGGGAAAATAAATAGGACCCCTCTGTATCATCTTTGCAAGTATATGAAGTAATCTATAATTATTTCAAGGTTAAAAAAAAAGTTTTTAATTCACCAGATATTCAGCTTTTATTGAGGATGCACTCCCGCCTGCAGTGCTGGTATCCCATGTGGGCACTGGTTTGAGTCCCAGCTGCTCCATTTGTAATCCAGCTCTCTGCTATGCCCTGGGAAAGCAGCAGAAGATGGCCCAAGGCCTTGGGCCCTGCACCTGCGTGGGAGACCCGGGAAGAAGATCCTGACTCCTGGCTTCATAATGGCACAGCTCCGACAGTTGCAGTCAATTGGGGAGTGAACCAGCAGATGGAAGATCTCTCTCTCTCTCTCTGCCTCTCCTTCTCTCTCTGTGTAACTCTTTCAAACAAAAAAATAAATCTTAAAAAAAAAAAAAAGATGCACTCTACTAAAACACAAATGCAGCTCTTCTCAAATGTGCTTTGACTTAAAGTAACTATATTTATCTTCAAAATGCTCTACAATTTTATCATCTATCTTCATTTCTTTACACATTAATTTAGTATTTTCTAGAAATATCAACACCAGTGACCTGAGAGAAGAGGTGTGCTCAGTTCAGGGCACAATTAGTATTTATTTCAGTGAATGAGATAAAGAAAACTGTCAAGGGATAAATTAGCCAACAAAAGCAGACTAACAGATGATCCAGATGTTGCAACATGACAGGATCTTAAAAAAAAAAAAAATAGAGGAGGAAAAAACTTGTGATTACTAAGAGAACATGACGGAAAAGGTAGAAAACTCCGATGAGTAGCTATCAACACAATTAAACTATTAGAAAGAATTAAGTAGAAATGTTGCTAATGAGAAACACAATAATACAGAAGAATTCCTTTTATTTATCAGTAAATTTTACAGAAGAAAACATCAGTGGACTTGAAAACAGATCGATATAAATTATCTGAATCAAAACATACACAAACGTGTACATGGATGAAAGACACCCAAAAGCTGTAGGATATTTATCAGGGGGTCTATCAAATGTGTAGTTAAAAATCTCAACCAGTGGATGTGGAGAGAATGGGACAAAGAAATACTTGAAAATATCTGAAAATCAGTTAAAGCCAACAAACGACAAATCAAGTTAATCAGAGAACCCAAGCAAGATAAATACTAAGTATAAAGTAACTCAAAACCTCATGTGAGGTAAAATGTAATACCAACATCCAAAACAGCAAGGTTTATGGAGACTTGCAGAGACCTCTTAAAACAAGACACAAGGTTAGTAACAATTTCCTTCTCTCCTCTCCAATATGTAATGAACACCTTTTTTATATATTTCCCCATACCATTTTTCCGACTTTCAAAGAGTGTGTAAAGATTTTATCATCAAATAATTGAGTAAGATACAATAGCTAAGTTATTACAGAATTCACTGGCTAAATGTATACCAACACTATGACCTAAAAGGCTAATTATTTCCAGAGATTTGGCCTAATTTTTTTCCCCTGATAAGAAATATGGCAGATAAAACCAAAGACTTCTTATTAATAAATAATCAACAATACTACAATTTTCACAATCAGATATTGGTAAAATGATTCTAAATTTAAGCATTCTTCAAACACCAAAGGCATAATTTCAAAATTATTTTATCACCAAGAAAATCCATTCCATGAAATTAGATATTAATTCTTGATATGAGTGGGTCTTTTAATTTTGCTTTTCAGATGTGTCCAACACTTTTTACCAGATTTTACTACCAAAACAAGATAAAAATCTGTTCACTATAATCCTACCACACTGTTTTCATTTTAACCTATTTCCTTCCAGTACTCAAATATATGTACATACACATAAACTGTACATAAAATTAGAAATTCCTCATTAGATTATATAGTTCTTAATAGTTTTCATAATTAATAGTCTCTATAACTGTCTTATGTACATACCTCTATAACATTTCATCAGTATGACAATAAAACAATTTTCATTAATGTAACAATATAACATTAAAGCTAATACAACATATTCCCAATTATATAGCTAAACTACAATGATGGGGAGGCATTAACTTCTTTCCTCTTCTGGGTTATTTCCTTAATATAAAATCCCAGATACAAAACATAGCTCAAAAAGTATAAACAAGGCTTGATACTGTTTGCTGAATCATGTCCCAAAGGAGCTATACTAAGGGACATATGGTTTGTTAAAACATATGGTTTGTTAAAAATCTTTTAACACAAACAGAAAAGATAATCGTCAATGTTATCATTAAAGCAAATATGATCATCGTAATATCAAAACTGCTGTTTTCAGTTCATTCTTTCCTCTTGCTTTGCTGCTTCCCTGACCTTACATACAATCCCACAATCCCTCTCACTACCTGGCCCTTCCAACCATTCACCCACCAATATGGCCCAAGTCAACATCTACCCTATATCTCTACTCTTACATCATCATACAGAAATACATATTCTTCAATACATGGCTGCATACATGGTGGTTTCACTGCATTCTTTAATGTAGCCTCACATTTTTCATCATCTTATTAAAAACCTGTGAGAAGTGACTCCTAGTCTACTGGTGTGTATCTGACTCATTCTTTTTCGTGGCTACAAAGATTCCATCTACAGATATGTAAGACACAGATACTTACTCAACCATTCCCCTGTTGGTAGACATATACCATGCTTTCAGTTTATGCTCCTATAAATGCTTGTACAGAAACTCTTACACATTGAGGTATGTTTCTATGGGCTAGATTCCAAAGAAGAACTGGTGTATGTATGTATATATATATATATATATATATATATATATATATTCAATTTTAATAGATGTTGCCAGATCACTTTCCAAAAAGGCTCAACTAATCCACATTTCTACCAGCACAATTAAAAAAAAAAAAAAAAAAACTTTTCCCTTAGTTTCCTGCCAGGAATACATTATTGTGTGTGTCCCTCTCTCCCCTGCCCTTCCCCCTCCCTCTATGTCTCTGTCATCAAGAAGGGTTGGTGCTACAGAGGGCAGCTTGATAGACACAAGGTTCCCTCACATGTTTAATATGCATTCTCCTGTTAGTGAGTGTGAACAACTACTCATATGAACAACTATTCGTAGTGAGTTTGAACAACTATTCATATTAAATATTACTTCTCCATACCTGGTACTATTTTCCTTTTATCAACATCTGAGCAGTGATTACATATAGCAGAATTTACTCTGTCCTCCTACTCTCCTTCCCTCCATTCTCCCCTTGCAAATATTTTTACAAAACCCATGTGTATTCGCTACATGTTTTCATTCAAAAGTTAAGTTTCGGGCAAGTATTTGTTTTTCCTTTATACCTTGCCATTTACAATGGTGGTTAAGAAAGCCTCCTTCACCCTGGTGAACAAACAAGCTATCTACTACATTTAGTGCATACTATTTATTAAGTCTTTCCACGTGGAAATCATTTTTGTGTACGGTCTAAGATACAACTGCAAGGAACAGGATTTGTTTCCCTCCAAAAGGATAGCCCGATGTGCCAGATCTACTCACTAAGCAACCATGCCCATCCTCTTGTACTAGACTTTCATGTCCTCTTCTATATATGGGGATCTACTTCAAGACCATCCATTCCATTCCCCTTATTTTCACTCAAACACTGTCAAACATTCCACCTTGACCACCCCCACAGCCTGCGCACCTACCACCAAAGCTGACAACAGAAGAGCTCCATTGTTATCTGCAGAATGAATGGATGAATGAATCTCAATAAACTGATTTCCTTATTTGTAACTACTTGACAGCAGTGACTAGCCTAGTTTCTTCCTACATGTTATGCCCTGTACTTATTTCTATAGCCAATATACAGCAGAATACAAATACTTCCTAATTAAATAATTGTAATAGAAATAGATTCTTGTTGAACTCTAGGAAGAAACTGCTTTGTTTTACAAAATTAACCTTGTTGAATCACCGGAGTCCAACTAAGTATTTCCTTAGGGTTACCAGAGTCACAACCAAATAATCATGTAAGTAGTGCCAACAAATTACATACAACACCAAGCTTCTCTTTTGATTAACAATTGAAGAGAACACCCAAATATTACCATATCAAACTGATTTAAGTTGACTAGTTCTATTCTAAACCACATCAAAACAGTATATTTTTAAAATGATATCCTGATATAAGATTACGTCTACCAAGTACAAACTTATTTTCCGAAAATGATAAAGCAACCACACATTCTAAGACCTTAACAATAAAAATTAGATATCTACTGAAGAAGACCTATAGCAGCTTGATTCATAATCATTAGCAATTGCACAAGAAGCCTTTCAGTATGTAAAAGAAAAAACTTGGCATCTGCACAACATGGAACACTTTCCAGTCACAAAAATTAGCTATGAAACCATAGAAAGACAGAAACAAATCTGATACAGAGCCAAGTGAAAGAAGCCAGTCTGAAGAGGCTGCACATTACTATAATTGTATGACGTTCTTTAAAAAGGCAAAACTGCAGAGATGGTAGTCACATCGGAGGTTGCCAGGAATTAAAGAGGTAAGGTTGAATAGCTAAAGTACAGGGGACTGTCTTTGGAGGATGAAACACAGCAAAGAATGAGCGTTAATGAGCAAAAAATTTTTCATTGTCACATACCAGGTTGAGAGATCCCATACAGAATGCAGAATGTGTCAAAATAACCCAGTAGTACTATAAATGCATGAGACAACCTCAAGGAAGGGATTAAAGAAGGGGTAGGGTGGATACTGTCTCAGTAACTTTGAAAAGGCACGGTGTAACCAAAAAAAAAAAAAAGAGAGAGAGAGAGAGAAGACTGTAAATAGCACTAGAATCCCATACCAGTCTGACAAAACTACAGATACAGACTAGAAAACAACAGTAGTTGTTGCACAGAAGGCGGGTAATGGTGAGAGTCACATTTCTTACTATTCACAGGGAAGTGTCAGATAAGCAAAGAGCAGAACCTGGAATGACTGCTGCGAAAACAGACAGAAAGGAAAGTTGCAGGAGGTCCAGTTCAATCTGATATGGATACAAATGGCTACAGACAGAACCAGTGAGACACTGCACACATACAGGTTAATATCTGCACATATGTTTCTTTCCTCTGTCATCTGAGAGAGCCTACAGGCAAAGATACTGTGACAGCAGTGAGAATACCATGCACCCAGATCTTGGTTTCTAACACCATTCTCCAAAACACAGAATCAGAAATTCTTGGGAAAATGGCTGATTCTGGGACTTGAGCAGGAAATCACAAAACGAGAAACCTTGGAATTCCACAAAGTACATCAGTGCTAAAAAAACAATCACACACACAAATGACGGGAGGCAGCTGGTCAAAGCTGCAACAATTTGAGCAATATGGAGTAATACTGGATGAGAACCTGAAGAATAAAATAAATAGCTGTGAGTCCATACTGACATAAATAAATAACTGAATAAACAAGCAAAACAGGAAGAGTAGGCATGCCTTTGTAGGAAACTTCCAAATGGTTTATGTACATACATCATCCTCAAGGAGGTGGAGCATAACTCCCCACTCTTTATAGTAGAGAAAGACAGGAGAAAATTAATGGTACAGTCTCAGCCATATGAGCAAGGCTCATACCAACAACGTAAGTCAGGCTGACCGTGTATACGTTCAACACGTCTATGATCTTCTCAAAAATTAATAACCACAGTCCAATCATAAGAACAATAGCAACACATTCCAACTGAGAGAAAATCCACAAAATACCTGACCAGGACTCAGCACCGTCAGAGTCATAAAGAACAAGCAATGTGTAAGCAAAGAGTCACAGCCAAGAGAACTCTAAGGAGACGTGAGGACAAAACGAGACAGCATCAGGGATAGGAATCTGGAAATGCGGACATTGGTTAACAATGAGGTCTCAAAGGTGACTGTGACAAATGTATCACATTGATGGCAGATGCTAAAAAGAGGAGACACTAGGCATGGTATATATGGGAATCTATAGCGATTCTAAGAGAAAAGCTTATTTAAAACCAGAATTTAATGAGTACTTTTTTTTTTTATTTGACAGAGTTAGACAGTCAAAGAGAGAGAAAGAGAAAGGTCTTCCTTCCGTTGGTTCAGCCCCTAAATGGCCACCACAGCCAGAGTTAAGCCAATCCGAAGCCAGGAGCCAGGTGTTTCCTCCTTGCCTCCCATGCGGGTGCTAGGGCCCAAGCAACTGGGCCATCCTCCACTGCCTTACCAGGCCACAGCAGAGAGCTGGACTGAAGAGGAGCAACCGTGACTAGAATCCAGTGCCCATATGGGATGCTGGCATCTCAGGCGGAGGATTAACCAAGTGAGCCACGGCACCATGCTATTTTCTTAAACACTCTTTTTTTTTTTTTTTTTTTTTTTTTTTTTTTTGACAGGCAGAGTGGACAGTGAGAGAGAGAGACAGAGAGAAAGGTCTTCCTTTGCCGTTGGTTCACCCTCCAATGGCCACCGCGGCCAGCGCGCTGCGGCCAGCGCAACACGCTGATCTGATGGCAGGAGCCAGGTACTTACCCTGGTCTCCCATGGGGTGCAGGGCCCAAGTACTCGGGCCATCCTCCACTGCACTCCCTGGCCACAGTAGAGAGCTGGCCTGGAAGAGGGGCAACTGGGACAGAATCCGGCACCCCGACCGGGACTAGAACCTGATGTGCCGGCGCCGCAAGGCGGAGGATTAGCCTAGTGAGCCATGGCACCGGCCAAAACACACATCTTAATACCTGCAATGTCAGTTATGGAAGGACCTTACCTGTGTTATAGGATCTTACCTGCTCCTCAATGCCAAAGCTGGGAAGGAAGGTGGGAGGGAGGACAGACAGGCAGAAAGGTCAATCGAAAAACATAACTTTTTAGAAAGCTAAAGCCGGCCTTCATGAAAATCACACACCTATCTTAAGTAACAAACATCTGCACTACGAATGAAGGAATTTAGAGCTAGGTGGTCGCTGAAAACCTCCATTTTACTAAGCTCCATAAGCAAGTCAGTGACCCAGGGCTGCTCCTGTTCTTTCAAAAATCCCATCTAAACTCATCAAAAGGTGTATGACTGGGAATAGCACTATGGTGCAACAGGTTAGGGTGCTGCCTGCATGATGACCCCACATCATGGCACTGGTTTCAAGATCTGGCTGCTCTGCTTGGATCCAGCTCCCTGCTAAAGCACCAGGCAAAACAGCAGGACACCCTGTCAGTGCATGGGAGACCCAGAGTTCCAGCCTGGCCCACAAGACCACTGCAGCTATGTGGGGAGTGAGCTAGCAGATGGAAGACAGCCACTGCTCGCTCACTTGCTCTCACTCTCTGCCTTTCAGATAAGTACATAAGCAAATGTTTAAAAATAAATAAGTTAAAGATATATAAGCAAACACAGCCTACTAGTCATGTCTTACAGCATGTACTCCTTGCAGAACTTTTCATAACTTTTATTTTCCTTCCTTACTCTCTCCTTTAGCCAAAAAGCAATCACCACTATCAGGGCTGACTTCTTTGAAACACTGCATTCCAAGCATACTGTTTCCTTTAGAACTGATATGACAGTCACATCATTGTCACTGATGGACTATCCAGCTCCCACGAAAACACTCCATCTCTCAACCCTGACATGATGTGCTCCATGTAACCCAACACAGTGCTTTCTCAAGGAATATCCTTGAGCCAGAGAAACAGTCGTCTGGCTTGTCCTTAGTATTCAACACTGAAAGCACTTAAAAGTGAGATGATGCAAGCATACTCAAGGGCTTATAAATAAATGAACTGAAAAAAAATTAACTGAATTCATAATTTTCAGGCTTTTTTATTCCAAATATTCTCATACTTTCTTGGTGTTGTTGTTTGCTTTCTTACAGCCTAAACAATGGACTCAGACAAACAGGGAGAAATCTAGACAGAAAAATAACGTGACAGGGCTGGTGCTGTGGCATAGTGGATAAAGCTGCCGCCTGCACTACCAGTACCCCATATGGGCACCAGTTCAAATCCCAGCTGCTCCACTTCCAATCCAGCTCCCTGCTATGGCCTGAGAAAGCAGTAGAAGATGGTCCAAGAAGAAGTTCCTGGCTCTAGGCTTCAGATCAGCACAGGTCTGGCCATTGTGGCCAACTGGGGAGTGAACCAGCAGATGGAGAATAAATCAGAGAAAGAGCTAGATAGATATCAATGAGACTAACTCCTACTGGTCCCCTGAATGGGACCTTTGGCACTCAAACTGAAAAGCCAGATCAGAATAAACCGTGACAGCAGAGACAAACTAGCACATGGCCCAGTCAATGAGGCCTTCACAAACTGAAAGAAAGCAAGTGAGAAATGCCAAGGATTTTTTTCTTGAAAAGATGTGTGCTAGGGACAATGCTCAGTACAGAATGACCATTCTCGCTGCACTTGACTTCTAAGTCTGCCTTCTAACATGGTACCTAACAAAGAGAACAACTCAGCAAACTAACTATTAAATTCTGATAACCAACACATGTCATGGCTAATTTTAGATGTCAACTTGACAGCATCAGGGACACCTGGAAACCTGGTAAAGCATATCTTGGGGATATCCACAGGGCATTTCTGGAAAAGATTGGCAGAGGAATCTGAGTGGAACCGGGAGGAGGGAAGGACCTGCCCTCAATGTGGGTGGGCTCCACACAATCGCTGGGGTCCAGGCAGTGGAGCAAAATCAGAAAATGAGCTGGTCTCTCTCTGAGCTGCTGTAGACTTCATCCTGTTGCATTTGACATTGCAGCTCCAGGCTCAGCAGACTTTAGCCTCCAGCACTTACACCAGTAGCACCCAGAGTTCTCAGACTTTCAGCCCAAGTTCACCGTCAGCTTCTCTGGTTCTTGAGGCGTGTGGATCTGGGCTGGGCTATGCTCATAGCATCCAGATCTCTCAGCACCATGATATATACATATGAGCCAATTCTCCTGAAGTTCTCATATTTCTATATCCACACGCTATTGGTTTTGTCTAAGGAACCCTAATTTAAAATAATAATAATAATAATAATAATGACCGATTTGGGGGAAAAAACAGACCCTAGTCTTGGAGCCGAGGTTATGAGTTGAGCCACTGCCTGCAATGCCAGCAACCCATATGTGCAGCTGTTCCACTTCTGATCCAGCTCTGTCCTCATGTGCCTGGGAAAGCAGCGTAGGAGTACCCAAGAGCCTGGGCCCCTGACACCCTCGCAGAAGACACAGATGGAGTTCCAGGCTCCTGGCTTCAGCCTGGCACCATCCTGGCCATTGTGGCCATCTGGGGTGTGAACCAGCAGATGGAAGAGCTCTATCTCTTTCCCTCGCTGTCTCTCTGCCTTCCTAATAAATAAAATAAATGCTTTAAAAAAATAAATAAAGACCTGAATGGCCAGAGGCTCATCTGAAAGGCTGATACTTGAGCCACGACACAAAGAACAAGGAGGCACCAACAGTACGAAAAGTTGGAAAGGTCACCTGTCAGCAAGTTCAGGTCCCGGGAAGAAAGCAGCAAACCGCTGACATCTGGCTCCTTCCTACTCCATGGTTAACTCTCCAGCGAGGAGAAACAGACTCATAAACAGTAGTTTCCTGAGGTTTAACACACTACCAAAAACTCATGTCTGTGAACAACTTAAGTTTTCTTTCTCATGGAGTATATAAGTCCAAGCTGGACTGAGATCACAGCCAGAGGCTCCACAGGCTGTCGGGGAGAAGCCGCCCCGCACCCTCCCAGCCTCTGGAGGCTGATGGCGTCCTCTGGTTTGTAGCCACGTTGCTGTCATCTTCAAGCCTCCTCCTGCTCTGTCTGCACATCTCTTCCTCTGTATGTCAGGGCATCCCTGTGCTTCTCTCTCACACAGACACCAGCGACAGCAGTTAGGACCTACCCTGACACTCCAGGGCCATTGCTCCATCTCCAGACTCCTAACTGCCTTCCACATTCAAACCCTTTTCCAAAAGGCAGCTCTGACAGATCCCAGGGACTCAGGCCCTACACCTCTGCATGATATTTTCTGTCTACAACATCTTAGTGGTAAAAACAAACTTCATATATTTATATATATAGATATACACATAGAACTGAGTGGAAGAGATTAACATAACTATTAGTGACATAACTGGAACAGTGTGAAAATAATTCAATGACTCAGAATATGAGATATAAAACAAATTTTATTAGTTTTCAATTTCCGTTAATATCCAATACTATAGTCATATATATTTCTGTGAATATTTCTGCTTTTCTACAAAAGCAGTCTCGAAAAATCACGCATACTGTATTCAAATCAAAGAAACAAAAGGAAGTCATAGAAAAATAATCATCTTTGTAAAGGAGGCAGAGTTGCAAACAATTTTCTATTTAAATCTCTTACTATTATTATTACTATAGTGTTTCAGTTTTACTTATGTGAAAGTGAGAAGTACATTTAAGTAGTGAAAAACACTTAAGCTCAAAAACAGTACACATATTAAACATCTATATTATGAATGGAAGTATATTTTTCAACAAACTTTGGAGAAACCATTCTTTAATGAAAATAAGCCCTAATGTGTACCCATAAATCAAGTTTTCACATTTCATGTGGTCATAAATTGTGGCTCACCTGTATTTCCCCACTTTTAAAGATAGCCCAGCAAGGCGCCAGCTTTGTGGCACAGTGGGTTAAGCCACCATCTGCAGTGCCGGCATCCCAAATGGGCAATGGTTTGAGTTCTGGCTGCTCTACTTCCTGTCCAGCTCCCTACCAATGCACCTGAGAAAGCAGCAGAAGATGGCCCAGGTTTTTGGGCCCCTAAATCCATGTGGAAGACCTCAATGAAAGTCCAGGATCCTGGCTTGAGGTTGGCCCAGATTTGATTGTTGTGGCCATTTGTGTGGGGAACCAGTGGAGGCAGATATCTCTCTGTAATCCTGACGTATAAATAAATACACACATCTTTTAAAAAAATATTCCAGTAACTGACTCTACAGGATCTCAGCCATAATTTAACTATTAATTATCAACTTTTATATACATTGTTTTGGATACACAAGTCTCAAAATATTTGACTTCAAATTAAGAAATGATATTTTATCATAAAAGTCACATAAAATAATCTATTAGAATAAACTAATTCAAGCCTAAGAAAACTGGATGGGAGACAGAAAAGCATAGCACAATACAGCAGTGATGTGAAGTTATAAATGCCGTTCAGAAAACCTGCATGTATGTGACACCATACAAAATCAAACAGAAATGCCCTTTCTCAGAAAATGGCCTCCACACATCACACAGACCATTAGAAAGGAACAACGCTAAAATCACAGAAACTGTGGCCCTGTCTCTGGGAATTATTGGACAGAATAACAGACACGAGAAGCTCCATGAGTTATCTGCAATGGTGATGTCTCACAAGTCCCTAGGAACAACCGTACTTCACCCAAAGACAAGTTCCACTTAAAATCACAGTGGAATTAGCAGTGAAAAGTAAATTCTCTTGACCACCTTGGGAAAAGAGGTTCCAGAACCAATCACTCACAAGGAAGGAAAGAGCACTTCTACTCACAATGCATCAGAATGATTCAAGGAGCGGGTCTCGTGGTGCAGCAGGTTAAGCTGCAATTTGGGGTGCCTACGTCCCATATCAGAGTGCCTGGTCCAAGTTCCAGCTATGCCACTAGCAATCCAGCTTCCCGCCAAAGCACCTGGGAAGCAGCAGGTGATGACCCAGGTACTTGGGTTCCTGTCATTTGCATCAGAGAACCAGATGGAGTTCCTGTTTCCTGGCTTCAGCCTGGCCCAGCCTCAGCTGCAGGCATTGGTGGTCCAAATAAAAATAACTCAAATAAAAATGAATATAAACAGGATTTTTTTTCAAATGATACTTCTTGATATACTCATGTCCCATATTTAGACTGTCTGGATTCAAGTCCTGGCTCAACATCCAATTCCAACTTCCTACTAAACTGTACTCCAGGAAGGCATGCCTCGAACACCTGGGTCCCTACCATCCACATGGGAGACCTGAACTGAGTTTCCACCTCATGACTGCAGCCTGGCCCTGCCCCAGCTATTGTGGGCATTTGAGGAGTAAATCAAAGGATAGAAGACTGATCGATCTCTCTCGCTCTTTGTCTCCACCTTTCAATTAAATGAATCTTCTTTTAAAAATATTTCAATAAGATCATTAATTACATCAAATAAAATAGATAAATCAAACTTCCTTAAGCTATGTAATCCCAGCACCTAACAAGGCATAACAAAAATTCAATACATGTGGATTGATCTTAAGAAAGTCACATTTGTTTCCAACAGCAAGGTACAGCAAAACCTAGCAAAGAAATCCCTCATTGCTTCTGCAGTTGTCAGAAACCCCACAGTAAACTGTATCTTCAGAAAATGTGACTGAGAAGCTCTGATGATGTTCTTTATCACTATAGATAATGGAAGATACCACCTTTAAAATCAAAGGCAAGGGCAGGTGTTGTGGCACAGTGAGAGTAGCAACACTGGTGTCCCATACTGGAGTGCTCGTTTAAGTCCTGACTGCCCCATCTGCGACCCTGCTCCTTGCTAATGCATCTGGAAAGCAGTCATGACTCCTGGCTTTGGCCTGCCTCACTACTGGCTCTTGTGGTCAGTTGGCAAGTGACCTGAAGATCACTGCCTGACTCCCACTCTCTCTCTCTCTCTCACACTCTCTCTCTCTCTCTTTTCACTGTCTCTGCCTTTCAAATAAATAAAGCTTTGGAAAAAAGTAAATTTTACTATCTTATATACAAAAATAAGTATCAATGAAGAAGAGAGTTACTTTACAAATGTCAAAATCAGTTTACAATGTTGCCTTCTTAACCGGGAACCTGGTATCCTTAGTTACTTAATGAAAACTTCTCTGGACCAAAATGTTTCCAGGACACCAGCAGATTAAAACTCAAGATTTATCTGCAAACATTACTGAGTTTAGTTTTTCTCCTTTCTTTGTTTTTTTTTTTTATTTTTTATTTTTAATACTATGAGGTATTGTAACCTAAAGGTGCAAACAGGAGCTGGATTAAATGAAGAGGAACTTTACAGTAGTCCTAATTATAATGAACTTGCAGCCAGCATTCTGGTTTTTCTTGGTTTGCTCTCTCCAGATGTTTCATCCTCATTTAAGATTTGCATCAGCTAAATATAGACCTATGTGTTCTTCCACTGACTTTAGTATTGACATGAACAAGAAATATACTCAAGCATTTTAAAGAGAAATGTCATTAGCTGCACGTATCACGGGAACCTCTGCCTGGTTAGAAATGGCCTCAGACTCTGGCCTGCCTGCCTTGCAGAGGCAGAGTCTACCTCCTCCCCTTGAATGTGGGTGGCCTTGTGACTGCCTTCACGGAAAGGATACAGCAAAAATGTGCCATTGGCTGGGCCCTGACCTTAACAAACGTGCAGTTTCTTTTCCCATCTTGTGGAACACTTGCTGTTGTACTAGCTACCATCCCAAAGGAGCCCAAACTAGCTATGCAGAGACCTGCTGAAGAGAGACGCATCTTATCAGTCCTGCACTGCACCAGTTATCCCAGCCTCCTTCAGACATCTCCAGCCCTCAGCCACCCTCTGACTGGCACAGTGTGTTGTCTACAGCAATAATCTACACCAGAAAATATAAGTTCACATTATAGCAAGAACAAACTATGCACAATCATTCAGAGAGCTGAACGGTAGCTGTAACATACAGATATTGAAATTTAAGAAAAATCAAATTATCAGTTTACTACCTCCACCAGAATTTCTTCTCACTGTCCTCAGTGTGATTGATGTATGAAATCATCCTGAGACAAGACAAGCCCCCACCACCTTCGATTCTCAGAGTCAAGGACAGCATCTCATTATCAGCATGAGACCCCACACATGTGCTCCCATCAGCTGAACTGTGTACTACTTTTATTCACAGATATCTTTACCTCAGTTCCATCTATTACTATAATTATAACATTTCATTAGATATCTTTTTAAATTTCTAAGACCAAAGTGAAATTAACTGTTTCCTTGAAAAGCTAAACGTTTGCCGGTGCCGCTGCTCAATAGGCTAATCCTCCGCCTTGCAGCGCCGGCACACCAGGTTTTAGTCCCGGTCGGGGCGCCGGATTCTGTCCCAGTTGCTCCTCTTCCAGGCCAGCTCTCTGCTGTGGCCCAGGAGTGCAGTGGAGGATGGCCCAAGTGCTTGGGTCCTGCACCCGCATGGGAGACCAGGAGAGGCATCTGGCTCCTGTCTTTGGATCAGCGCGGTGCACAGGCCGCAGCGCGCCAGCCGCGTTGGCCATTGGAGGGTGAACCAACGGCAAAGGAAGACCTGTCTCTCTCTCTCTCTCTCTCACTGTCCACTCTGCCTGTCCCAAAAAAAAAAAAAAAAAAAAAAAAAAGAATGGGAATAGGAGAGGGAGAAAGAAAAAGGGTGGGAGTGTGGATGAGAGGGCAGGTAGGATGGAAAGAATCACTACATTCCTAAAGTTGTATTTATGAAATGCATGAAGTTTGTATACATTAATAAAAGGTTTCTAGGTAGTATATATATTTTTCAGAATCCAAACAAAAAAGAAAGGTAAATGACACATTGATCACAGCACAAGGACATGCTAACATTTCTGAATGTTCAGTTACGACAGTTTCAAAGGTGAATAAAACATCACAACTCTTGACTACTTAAACTGAAATAATAAGATATCTGGAATCACTATCAGACTTAGCTTCAGCCCTGTTTTTCCATCTGTCTTGTCTAACTCAAGTCAAACTAATTTACCTCAACAAACTGATCATATATATTCTATATATGTTATCACATGAGTAACTAAGTATAATACGCTACAAAGATGAATTTTTACAAACCCACTATCATTAAGACATTTACAACCCAGTCGATGGCATTATACAAGGAGAAGACAGTTACAAGACAGGACTTTATGGTACCAGCAACATTCACCTTGAAGCCCTGTGCAACTCTGACTGCAATTCACTGTAAAAGTGAACATTTCTGCAAAGTAAAGCAACATGACCAGACATGACTTACACTTTAGTCTTAGGCCACACTCTTCTCTTTTGATGACTACAGCAGGAAAGATTCATAAATATAGCTGTATTTCTAGATTTCCAAGAATTTTTAAATTCAAGTGCAAAGGGTATCCCTTAGTCTTACAAAGAAGAGATAGACCATCTACGATTACAACCTATCAATAGGTGGGGTAAAGAAGCCACTGTATTTCTTTCCTTTTTTTTTTTTTTAATTTATTTGACAGGTAGAGCTACAGACAGTGAGAGAGAGAAAAACAGAGAGAAAGGTCTTCCTTCTGTTGGTTCACTCTCCAAATGGCCGCTACGGCTGGCGCTGCGCCGACCAGAAGCAAAGAGCCATGCAGGTATAGGGGCCCAAGCACTTGGGCCATCCCCCACTGCCCTCCTGGGCCACAGCAGAAAGCTGGACTGGAAGAGGAGCAACCAGGACTAGAACCTGGCACCCATAGGGATGCCAGCGCAGGCGGAGGATTAACCAAGTGAGCCACGGTGCCTGCCCCGAAGCCACTGTATTTCTAAGAAATAATATTCATTAATGTACCTGGCAGTCCACAGAAAATCACAGATTTCAAGCCTTTCTAGAGTGAATTTTCCTGCTTTAAAAACTGAAACTTCAAAATTAGAATTATGGAGTGACAGAAAACATCAGAATCTGCATTCTACTTACACAAAACCATATGTATGTTTGATGCCAAGTTCCTAATTTACAGTTGGGAAAATCACCACTGAAGATAACTGAGCCTGGATCAGATTCACTTAACATAAAACCAGATGTAGACCTCAAAGTACACGTGACATCTCCAGCCACCCGAATAAATAAGAACAATGCAAGGTGAGAGACAATAGATTCACCTAGCCCTTTCTAGTTTAGGCAATCACCCAACCTCAGCTAAACAAAACAAAACATGTCTCTGGCCATGTTACACAGTCCTTGGGAGAGGAAACTAACTCAAACTGGCTCAACCACAGGCCATGTCTAAGATATTTCCCCTTTTGTCTCTGGTCACAAAACTGCTCTCACCTACTAAGCTCAGTCCCAATTCAGAAATCCTGCCTGAGCATCTGGAACGTTCTCCCTCCTGACACTTAACATATCTGGTTCTTTCTCGTGACTCCAATCTCAGCTTTCACATCCTCTCCAGACAACGGTTTTTCTAAAGTAGTCACCTCCTATAACATTGCTCTATTCTGATTCTCTACATAGAACATCTTCCATAGCCCACTCCTTTTAAATACTCACTGCTACATCTCCAACTCCTGAAATAGTGCCTGACTTCATGAAATCAGATTGTCTCCATGGATAAATTGCTGAATAAATGAATGTAAACTATGAAGAAGGAAGCCGAAAGCCAGAAGCATCCATGGTTCAGCCATGCAGAAGAAGCCAGTCCAAGGAAGTGAAGACACTACAGAAAGAGACAAAGGAAAGACAAAGTAGATCTCCAGACATTTCTGTCTTTTCAGTCAGCCCTAAAACCCACTGCAACCCATCCAGATGATAATGTGATGATACAACCCAGGTGGCCTGAGAAGGGTGCTGCAGAAGATAATGCACCAGAATGTGGGGAGCAAACACTGCAGTAAGCAAAACAGGAAACATTTACTTTGAGCTATCCTTTGGAAAGTGCTACATTTGTATCTGTGTCATAATGTACACATTATGACAGTCACATACGCACACAATGCAGACTGCACAGATAGGTAAGGGCACCGTTACTGGGGATGCATTCTCAACACTGGACTCCTCATCAAGAGAATGATCAGGAGTAGCAGAAAACATGACAGGGTAATAAACAAATTCGTTTCTCCTAAGCTAGCAGCTTTCACATTTCTTTACTTTTCCAACTAAGACTTCTGAAATGTGCTTAACCTGTTATGTGGTACTCAAGTATTTCTAAGATGCTGACCACAGACATCAGCTCCTTTTTTAAAAAAATATTTATTTACTTATTTGGAAGGCAGTTACAGACAGACAGAGACAGAGACAGAGGCAGAGGCAGAGAGAGAGAGAGAGAGTGAGTGAGTCTCCCATCCACTGGTTCACTCCCCAAATGGCCACAATGGCCGGAGCTAAGCTGATCCTAAGCCAGGAGCCAGGAGCTTCTTCCAGGTCCCCCACGTGGGTGCAAGGGCCGAAAGATTCAGGCCATCCTCTAGTGTTTTTCCAGGTGCATTAGCAGAAAGCTGGATCAGAAGTGGAGCAGCGGGGCCGACGCTGTGGCTCACTTGGTTAATCCTCCACCTGCAGCGCCAGCATCCCATATGGGCGCTGGGTTCTAGTCCCAGTTGCTCCTCTTCCAGTCCAGCTCTCTGCTGTGGCCCGGGAAGGCAGTGGAGGATGGCCCAAGTGCTTGGGCCCCTGCACCCACATGGGAAACCGGGAGAAGGCTCCTGGCTCCTGGCTTCAGATCGCCATAGCTTCAGCCACAGCGGCCATTTGGGGGGTGAACCAACAGAAGGAAGACCTTTCTTTCTGTCTCTCTCACTGTCTAACTCTATCTGTCAAAAAAAAAAAAAAAAAAAAGAAAAAAAAGAAATGGAGCAGCTGGGTCTCAAACTGACACCCATATGGGATGCCAGCCATGCAGGAAGCAGCTCTACCTGCTACAACACAGTGCTGGCCCACACTAGCTCTTGATTTCTTCAAAGAAAGATAAGATAAAATGAGGCATAAAGTCTGCATAAAAATAATTTCTAAATGTACACTTATCCTAAAATATTCACTATCTCTCCAACCATAAATTTCTCACCACTGGACAGGTTCAAGTAGAAGTCTGACAACTAATAGCAAACACTCAGCTACAACTTCTATACTTGAGAGGTAACCTGCATTGTAACATTATGAATGATTATTATGGGCTAGGGATGCAATGACGAACTAAGTTTAGTCCTTAATACCCTGGAGATCAGTACAAAGTGGATCCAGGGTTTGATAGAAAGATGGACTTGCAAACATATATGCAGTACACATACTATGTCCATATACAAAACACAGTGACAACTGAGAAAGACAGGGTATTACCCTGTGTTGAGTTGAACATTGAGAAAGAACTTAAAGCTAATATTCCTGCTATACCAGAAACATAAGGGCATTCCTGGCAGAGGAACTACCTGAAGGAACAGGAATGTAAAGCATGGAACACAACAAATTCAAAACTCTAGGGAATCAGGTGAAAGCCTATGGTGGGGTATATAGCCAAAACTGAACTGTTATGTAGATGTCCACTGATAAATGTCCATCCTAAAGAGTTGAGGAAGAGCAACACAGATGACAGTACACTACCCTGAACTACCGGACACATACCTAACTCTTCAGATCCCCTTCAATCCTCGGATGATTCCCACCATCACCTGCTCTTTCTCAAAAAGAAAACTTGGGCCAACAGAAACCAAGGAATCTGCCTAAAAGCATTATTAAATTGGTGGCGAAGAGAGAACGCATTGTAGGATTTCAAGAAGCAACAGAGATAAGGAGTCTTCCGAGTAAGTGACGGGTATGCTGGAGAAATGGCCATGAGGTGGCCAATGTGGGTGACACTGTGGAGGTGGAGCGGGATAGCGCTGGGAAATCCAACGCAGCAAATACAAATCAGGGGTACAGAGAACGCAGGAAAGGACAACGAAGGGACTCCACTGGCTTCTAGCTCAGCAACCACGCAGGTAAAGCACTACCCACTGAAATGGGTATAATGCTTAAGCATTCTACACAGCTAGAGTTCAGGGTTTCAATTAAAGACAGACCAAGGAGCAAAGGCCTAAAAGGAAGACTAGAAAGAAGCAGAGAACAAGAGAGAAATGGAAAGAATTGCTAACATAAACACATCAGGAATTCATCAATATAAATCAGCAATTAAGAGACTAGATTGGGCAAAGAAGAAAATAAATATTCGTGATTCTATACTGATAGAAACATCTGCGTGACAAATAAATGGGGACGGATGTTTGGTGTAGCAGTTAAGCTGCCAATGAGTATGCCTACATCTCCTATACAAGCACCTGAGCTCAAGACTTGGTTGCACTCCCAACTGCAGCTTCCCGCTAATGAACATCCTGGAAGGCGGCAGGTGACGGCTCACATACATGGGTGCCAGACACGCCCACGGAAGACCGAGACTAAGTTCTCAGCTCCTGGCTTTGGCCTGGTGAGCCCCAGCCATTGCAGGCATTTGGAGAATGAACCCATGGATAAATTTCTCTCTCTCCACTTCTACCTCCCAAATAAAATAAATGAAAATTACATAAATAAATAAAAATGAACAGACACATTTTCCACACAGAGTAATTCCAAATAAATTGTGTGGCTACTTCATCCTCAAGCAGGTTGAAATTAATTCCACACTCATGAAGTGTGGTCCCCACACAGTAACTTCCTTCCCCAAAGCACAATATAGAAATGGGTGCGGAATAACTTTCCAGTGGGGAAACCTTCCGAAAACCACCTCGGCCAAATGATCAGTCGACACTGGCAAAGCGCGTGCCTTTGAAATGAGGTGATGAAAACCACCTTCAAATGGCCATTACCTCTGTGCTCTACCTCCTGAAACCCACAGCCCCAGTTTAATCACGAAAAAGACATCAGACTAATATTGACGGATGATCTACAAAATGCCGAACTCCTCACAAATGATGAGGTCATCAAAACCATTTAAAAAAAACTGTCACAGGGACAGAAGCTTGGCAGCAATTAAAACACAAATTAAGATACCCATGTCCCGTATCAGAGGGCCTGAGTTCAAAGCCCAGCTCCACCCTGCCTTTGGTTTCCTCCTAAAGCAGACCCTGGAAAGGCATGGTGATGGTTCAAGCAGTTTGGTTCCTACCACCCGTATGGGCAACCGGGGTTGTGTTCCTGACTCCAGGCACCAGCCCCTTACAGTGTAGATATTTAGGGAGTGAACCAGCAAATGAAAGGCTTTGATTTCTCTCTTTCTCCTCCCACCACCAACACACACTTTAGGAAGGAAGGAAAGGAGGGAAAAAAGGAGAAGGAGGAAGAAAGGAGAGGGGAGGAGATGAGGGGAGGGGACCGTCATATCCAAGAGCAGCCTAAAGAAATATAACCACTACATGTAATATGATGTAATATGGTATCTTAGATGAGAGCTTGGAATTTAAAAGAGATATCAGAAAAATACTAAGGAAAAATGAATATAGTATGGACTCCACTTAACAATTTTATGTGACTACTAGTTTATCGGTTTAAACAAATATACTATACTATAATGTAAGATGTTAACAATAGGACAAATCAGGTTCAGGATGTATGTATTACCTGTATTGTACCTGCAGTTTTCTGTGTAAATATAAAATCTTTCTAAATAATAAACTTTAAAAATTAATCCAAGGCCAAAAAAGAAACCATAGAAAACAATTCATATTTTTTAAAGATTTATTTATTTATTTGAAAGTCAGAGTGACACAGAGAGAGGAGAGTCAGAGAGAGAGAGAGAGAGAGAGGTCTTCTATCAGATGGTTCACTCCCCAATTGGCGGCATCGGCCAGAGCTGAGCCGATCTGAAGCCAGGAGCCAGGAGCTTCTTCCGGGTCTCCCACGCGGGTGTGGGGCCCAAGGACTTAAGGACTTGGGCCATCTTCTACTGCTTTCCCAGGCCATAACAGAGAGCTGGATCAGAAGAGGAGCAGCCAGGACTGGTACTGGCGTCCATATGAGATGCCGGTGCTTCAGGACAGGGCCTTAAGCCGCTGTACCACAGTGCAGGCCCCGAAAACCACTAATATTAAAAGGACTGGAAGAAGGAAGTCAGCAAAAGAAACTCAAAAAGAATTATCAGAAATACAGAAAAGTCTACTTACATGGGGGTAATTTCATCTCTTTTTGGTATATGCACAGGAGACTGCAGGTCATACAACATGTCTACTTCTACTTTCCTTAGGAACCTCCACATCGCCACCAAGAATGCACCAGCTTTCCTACTTCTCCACTCTGTCTCCAACAGGGCTTATCGCTTGTCCTTTGATTATTGCTATCCTAAGGGGTGTTCAGTGCTAAGGCCTTGTGATTTTGATTTGCATTTCCCTGCTGATTAGCAATACTGAGAACTTTTTCACAGCCTTGTTGGCCAACTGTTAGGTCATCTTCGGAGGAATGACTGCTCAGGTCCTTTGCCCATTTCTTCATCGATCATTGTTCTGCTATTAAGCTGTCAGAGTTCTTTTTAAGTTCAGAATATTGACCTCTTATCAGCTATGTGACTTGTAATTATTTCGTCCTAGTTTATAGGTTGCTTTTCGTACTTTGTTCATTGCTTCTTCTGTAGGACAAAAGCTTTTAAAATACACATATTTATTTATTTATTATTTAAAAGAAGAACAGAGAGAGGGGGACAGAAAGAGAAAGAGAGAGAGAGAGAGAGAGATCTTATACCCGCCAGCAGCATAGCATACAGCAGCAACAGGCAGGACTGGGCCAGCTTGAAGTCTTCAGAACTCCATTCAGAGTCCCCCCCCACCCCCCAGTTAGAAGGGCCCAACCACTCGGGCCATATTCCAGGGCTTTCCCAGGCAAGTGAGTAGGAAGCTAGATGAGAAGCTGAGCAGTAGGACTCCAACTGGCACTGTGATATGCAAAGCCAGCATCACAAGCAGACACTCAACCCCCTGTGCTACAAGCCAGCCTCAAGCAGCAGCTTTTCAGGTGTCTGCTGTTGTTTTTTGTTTTTTTTAGTTTAACAAAAATATCAGCATTCCCATGTTCATTGCCACATTATTCACAACAACCAACACATGGAAGCAATCTAAACGTACATCAATGGATGAATGGTTGAAGAAAATGTGGTATACTGGAGGCTACTCCAAAAAGTTTGTGGAAAATGCAGGCCTGCACTGTGGCATAGCAGGTTAAGTCACTGCCTGTGACACATGCATGTCAGCTGGGCACGGGTTCAAGTCCCAGCTGCTCCACTTTTGATCCAGATCCAGCTAACACACCTGGGAAGGCAGCACAAGACGCTCCACCGAATCGGCCCCAGAACCCATCAGAGACACAGGTTTGAAGCTCCAGGCCTCCGCCCGACCCAGCCTCGCCATTGTGGCCATTTGCGTACTAATCCGGCAGATGGGACATCTCTCTCACCTTTCTCTCTCTCTTTCTCTCTCTCGCTCTGTAATTCTGCCTTTCAATTAAATAAACGACTACTTTTTTTAAAAAAGTTAGTGGAAAATGGAACTAAAAGATATGTATTTTGGAGGAAAAAAAATTGAAACCTAAAGATAGCTTTTCCCTAATACGCTTTTTCTATGATCTTCTTTGTATGATGGATATCAAAAATGTTCTACACCTTAATAATCTTATCATTTAATTCCACTTTCCATGACCTTTTCAAATTCCCCTCATACACATACAAAGGACCATTACTCAACTTTAAAAAGCAAGGAGATTCTGTTACTTGCCTCAACGCGGAAAAACCTGCGCAACACTACACTGCATGAAATAAACCAGACACACAAAGAAAAACATTACATGATCACACTTACATGTGGAATTAAAGAGAAAAAAAGCAAGAAAGAAAGTTGGCTCACAAATACATAGTAGCAAGGAATGAAACCAAGATCACTACCGGTTGCAGGGGGAAGAGTGCAGAGAGCAAATGGGGAATTGAGGCCAAAAAAACACACAACAGCAGCTATAGAAGATGAACAAGTCTGGAGATCTCACATGTAACACAGGGTCCAAAGTCACGAAGCTTATACAGTGGAGCTGGCCTTGTGGCCACCACATTCAGTGCTAGCATCCCATTTGGTATAGGTTCCAATCCTGGCTGCTCCACTTATGATCCAGCTCCCTGCTAATGGCCTGGGAAAGCAGTGGAGAATGGCCCAAATGCTTGGAGCCCTGCACCCATATGAGAGACCCAGAAGAAGCTTCTGGATTCTGGATTTTGGATTCTGGTTCCTGGCTTCAGAGCGGCTCAGCCCAGCCCAGCCCTGGTCATTGTGGACATCTGAGGAGTGAACCAGAGGATGGAAGATCTCTCTCTGTGTTTCTACCTGTCTCTGTAACTTTGCCTTTCAAATAAATAAAATCTTTTAAAACCAGAAAGAAAAAAAGATTGTATTGTGTTAGAGGTTTTGTTGATTAAGTAGATGTTAGCTACTCTTGTCATAAAAAATAATAAATTACTATATGACAGATACGTTAATCCATTTACTACAGTATATATATTAGAAGTCAGACCTATCCCATATCAGGTTATAAATCTCAAATACATACAATGCAATTTATTCAGAAAAAAAAGAACAAAGAAATCTAGAAAGATAGGATGACATGTTAGAAGTTGTAAGGAAAAGTATATAGGGACAGAAACAGGTCTCATACAACAGAGTTCAAAGAAGACAAGGAATAAATAGAACCCACTGGACTTAAGAGGACACTGGTAAACAGAGTGAGAAATTCAGGAGACCACAGTGTGTCTCCACATGCCTTATGCCCCACACTGGGATTCTCCCAATGACAAATCTCTGAAAAGATTCTCCTGGTTTCAAATCTATTCAGAGTCTTGGCTCTTCTTTGAATCCACATCTATGTAGCTGCCAACGCCCACCTCTTTTTAAAGAGCCAAAAAGAATGGGGTGAGTCAAGGGTGTCGTTGGAGATGCAGGAGGTAGAACATGCACTATCATCTGGAAGCCAACAGAAAATTTCAAACTGTGGCTTCATCAATAAGGGAATGAGGGTTAACCAGTGTCTCAGAAAACAAGAAACCCGGCGGGCACTGCAGCTCACCTGGCTAATCCTCTGCCTGCGGTGCCGGCACCCCAGGGTTCTAGTCCCAGTTGGGGTGCCAGATTCTGTCCCAGTTGCTCCTCTTCCAGTCCAACTCTCTGCTGTGTCCCAGGAATGCCGGGAGTGCAGTGGAGGATGGCCCAGGTCCTTGGGCCCTGCACCCGCATGGGAGACCAGGAGGAAGCGCCTGGCTCCTGGCTTCGGATCAGCGCAGTGCGCCGGCCGTAGCAGCCATTTGGGGGGTGAACCAATGGAAGGAAGACCTTTCTCTCTGTCTCTATCTCTCTCACTGTCTAGCTCTGCCTGTCAAAAATAAAAATAAATAAAATAAAATAAAATAAAATAAAATAAAATAAAATAAAATAAAAACAACAAGAAACCCACAGGCAGTGCAAGCTCCAACAACGCTGAAAGTCAGAGACTTGGAAATTCTCTTGGGTCTGGCCTCCAATATATGGCTTCATCCACAGGTGGGAAGCAACATGACAGAAGTATTTTAAGATTGTGATCTACCCACCCTAACCTCTCACTAGCACAGAAAGTGAGCTACAGTGTTTCACTTAGATTTTCCAGGATCAATTCTCAAACTAGACACCAGGACCCCTTCCCATCTGTCACAGAAATTGAGGACAAATGCCTGAATAAAACAGAAGATCTGTTAGGATTATAAGAAAAGGTTTGATGCTAAATAGGCAACCCACAGTAGACAAAGAGATGATTATTTGCAATTTTTCCTGGCTTGAGAACTTTTAAAAATTATCTTAATACAACGAAAAACAAGCCTGAACAAAATAAGAATCAGACAATTCCTTTCCTCAAATAATCCAGTGATAACCACAGAGATTATCAGTATTGTCTTACAGGTCAAGGGAGAAAACAAATATGATTTCGTAAGCTTCCTCTCACCTCATCACTCAAATTCAGATTGCAAAAATAAAATGCATCGGGCTATTTTTCAAACCAGAACCCTACTCCATTTTACACTTCAAATTCTTGTTTTCTTAGAGACAGGATTGTGAGACATCCACTAGGTAGCAGAAAGAGCACTGGATTTGGAGTCAAGACATCAGACCTAAGTCTTTCTAACTCGTCCACAAATCATTATTACCGCAGATGGTCACCCAATCTATTTAGGATTCAGTTTTCTCCTTTGTAAAGTCAGCAAGACAGGACAGGTGCTCACTCCAGTTCTACTTCTGACTTATTCCCAGTTAGTTAGATCTAAAGTTCATGTGCTCACTGGGAGAACACATGTACACTACCTCCAGCCAAATCCTAAATGTCCCTTCCAAGGCTACGGACAGATGACACGAGAAGCTTTTCCCTATGAAATTTCACTTTCACAGAAACTTTCACCATGGCCTGAAATTTAAATAGTGTGATGTTACAACTTCTGAAACAATTCAAGAATTTAACTCAATCTCTCTTTAAACCCAAAAATCATTATTAAAAGGTTACAGCATACCTACAGATGCAAACCCTCTCACTTGTTGGACAGGGCAACGGAAAATCACAAACATGTAACCACTTCGAAATTCAATTAAAGGAACAATTTCTAGCCATGAAGCCTAAATGAGGAAGAAGATGCAAATCAAAGCACAATGGAAAGGCTGGAATTCAAGTCACAATTGAAAACGGAAATTTCTAGATAGAGTGAGAAACAGGAGAATGTACCACCTCAAACCAGTATATAGGTCTAGAAGAAATTCAACCTAAATGTCAAAGGAATCTACCTTAAAAGACCACTGATTTGCACAAAAGGGATAAAATTATTTCCAAAAACAGGTTGGTGACGGTGGGAAGGAGAGGAAACCATGACCACGTCCTCTGGGAGCCTTGGATGGAGAGATCCTGGCACAGCAGGCACAAAATCAGATGGGCTGATTCTGGATTAAACCCCACGACTTCAGCCAAGCGCATTCGGACCTGGAGTAGGTTCCTCTCAAAATTATTAATAATGAAAAATACTTACACAGGATATGTGCGATTGCCAGGAAAAAAAAATACACTTCTTTGAAACGGTTTTTAAAACAACAAACCACCCACAGAAACCACATGGGCATCGAATGAAAGGCTTCTGGTCACTGACTTGTGGAGCAGAGAGGTTCCCCCCAAGCACAAGACTCGGCGTGGGGCTCTCTGACTGGGACGAGCAGAACATCCCTGCGAACATCTGACGGGAAGGCACAGCGGCCCTGGAGCCCCAGACGAGTTAGTTCTTAACTGTCTGTTTTCCTCTCAGTCACAATCGAGGTAGAATTGAAAAACTGGCTCCCAAAATAAAGAGAAGTAAATAAAATCTCACTGAAAGCATTTAACACCACAGTGTTAATGATACGAAACTAACACCTCCTGGAACTGTCAATGGAAACATCAAAACTTGTTGCTATCTGTAGCAGCCTCATTCATACACTGGGATTACTCAAATCCATCACATCATACAAAAATACCCAAGTGGAATGCGACACAAGATGGACCATTTTAGATGAGTTTCAAAAGAGGAAGGCATACAGATCAATGAGGGAATACTGTTCGGGAGAGAGGCAAAAGCAGGTGGGAAAGAAGGGCAGGTAGCTTGCCCAGAGAACCAGAAGCCAGGCCAGATACAGTGAACAAGTAAGACACACAATAGGAGAAGGTCAAGTCAAACCAGGGCCAAACAGTGCAGCAGGCATCCGTGCCTCCAGGACAATGCAAAGGCTACCCAAGGAAGTCACTTCCCAATAGAAACATCAAGCAGCTAACAGGAAGTTTAACTTGACCTTCAGTCATGCAGTCTGCCCACTCCTTTGAGTGATGGGGGGGGGGGGGGAGGCTTTTTTCACCATGGTCTATGTTATGTTATGCCTGCGAGAGATGAGAGGAACACGATGCAAGTTTATATCCATGTGCATACATTCTTATCATGCCTCCCATCTCCTGATAAGAATTAAGGGATTTTTGTCCCTCTGCTCTGGCTGTATGTGTGGTGCTGACATATCCCTTGGTCAGTCTGGCATAGCTCAGCTTCTAAGAGTCTGCAGAGACTTAACCTTAAGGAACATAAGGAATTTCCAAAAGAAACAGAGGAAGAGTGGAAAAAAAGATGAGTTTCCAGTAGGAAAGATTTTAAATTATATCCATCTACAGTGCTCATCCTTTAAACACAATGTTACTGGTGGTATCCATTAACACAGGCATTATTCCTAGAAAAGACCAAAGGATTAGCAGACACCCAAGTGCAACCGAAGCTATCTTAAAAACTGGAGTCCAACACAAAGAACAGGATCAAAATTCAAGGATGGAAAGCCTGGAATCATCACCTGGTCAGAAAGGAAACAGATCTAGGGGCTGATACTGAGGTACAATGGGTTAAGACTCATCTTGGCAATAATGGCATCCTATACTGGGTGCTAGTTCTGGTCCCAGCTGCTCCACCTCAGACACAGCTCCAGGCTAATGCACCTGGGAAAATAGCAGAATCGAGCCCAGGTGCTTCTGCCCCTGCTACCCATATGGGAGATCTGGATGGAATTCCTGGCTCCTAACTTCAGCCTGGCCCAGACCTAGCTGTTGCAGCCATCTGAGGTATTAACCAGAAGGTGGAAGATACCCCTTCCCCTCACTGAGTCTTTCAAATAAATAAATGAGTAAGGGGTGGGGGTGGAGGAAGGAAGGGCAGAAGAGAAGGAAGAGGAAGAAAGAGGGGAAAGAAGAGGAGAGGAAGTTAGAAAGGAAACAGGGGGCCGGTTCTGTGGCGCAATAGGTTACTCCTCCGCCTGCAATGCCAGCATCCCATATGGGTGCTGGTTCCAGTCCCAGCTGCTCCTCTTCCAGTCCAGCTCTCTGCTGTGGCCTGGGAAAGCAGTAGAAGATGGCCCAAGTCTTTGGGCCCCTACACCCACATGGGAGACCGAGAAGAAGCACCTGGCTCCTGGCTTTGGATCAGCGCAGCTCTGACCGTTGCAAGCCACTGGGGAGTGAACCAATGGACGGAAGACCTTTCTCTGTTTTTCTCTCTCACTGTCTGTAACTCTACCTCTCAAATAAATAAATGAATCTTAAAAAAAAAAAAAAAAAAGAAGAAGAAGAAGAAGGAGAAGAAGAAAAAAGGAAACAGACAGGTCTGGACCAGAGGTAAACCCTATAAATATATAAAAAAAAATCCCAAATTAACCGAACAGCATAAAATTTGTACAGCAAAATTCTCCATGTTACTGTAAAATAACTATGTATTTTGTATACAGCTGCTGAGTACAATGACCTGCTACAGGCATGTAAGTGAGAAGTGTCTAGTTTCTCAAAATTTGCTAAAAGTGATTTATCTAAAATACAGACTTATCAAAAAATGTCACATCCCTTTTATGTAAGTTTCACATAAAGATTTAATCACAGGGGAGAAGTTTACTTTCTATTCTACAAAATACAACAAAAGATGAACAGAATAAAAGAAAACCGATCCACCACTTTCCTACAGAGCACCAGTGCCCTCCCGGCACAACTCTTCACCCAACCAATCCTTGCAATATGCATTATTTTCTGTGCTGTAGTTACTGCAGAACAAAAGTATGATATGAGTTGGAGCAGATAGCATTCAATTTCCAAATTTGAAACACAGGAACCAGACTTAACCCTCTACCTAAAACAACCAGAAAACTAAATATATAGAGAAACAATGGTTTTCCATAACACTAGACAACAACACGGAATCACAGCTCCCAAAAGAAAACAAGCAGGGAACAGCGCTGTGGCATAGCGGGTAAAGCCGCCACCTGCAGCACCAGCATCCCATACGGACACCAGTTTGCATCGCAGCTGCTCCACTTCCAATCCAGCTCTCTGCTATGGCCTGGGAAAGCAATAGCAGATGGCCCAAGTCCTTGGACCCCTGCACCCACATGGGAGACCCAGAAGAAGCTCCTGGCTCCTGGCTTCAGATCAGCACAGCTCCAGCCATTGAGGCCATCTGGGGAGTGAACCAGCGGATGGAAGACCTCTCTATCTCTCTCTCTGCCTCTCTTCTCTCTCTGCATAACTCTTACTTTCAAGTAAAATAAATAAATCGTTAAAAAATAAATTTAAAAAAAAATAAAAGCAAGTAAACATGGAAAGCACAGCAAGTGCCAAGCTTACAAACTGGACTCAGTCTCCAGACTGCAGCACCTGATGGGGGGATCCAAGCAGTGCTGGCTTCTCGCTGAGTGGAGGGACACAGTTACGAGTTACAAGACAACCTCGAATTTGCAAGGCCAAGACTCAAGTCTTGGGCCTAGAGGAATCTCCATGCACAACAGACAATTACCCAAGGAGAGGAAAGGAACAACGGAAGTGAATGGACAGAAAAACACCTGCAGCTCGCACAGCACTGGCAGAGTTTCCATTCCAGCCAGTCCTGACACATGCAGCGTCCCCAGGAGGGCAGCTCCTCAGTGCAGGGATGCACCAGAGCTCTTCAGCAGCTTGCTCTGCACTCCCACTAACCACTCTTAAAAGAAAGCTCCAAATAATCCAAGTGATTCCAAGACCCGAAACAGAGTGGCAGATCAAAACACAAAACGAGCTAAAAAAAAAAAAAATTCAACAAAATACAGCAATCAACACAAAGCAATACAAAATGGCTGGCAGGCAATCAATTTTTAACAGGTACATAAAGAATCAGGAAAATATGGCCAAAAACCAGGAGAAAAATCACTCAATAAAAACAACCCAGAAATGAGAAAGCCCATGGAACTACCACATGGAGTACATGCAAATGGCTTGTTTTAAATACGTTTCATATCTATTTTAAACATTTATTTATGTATTTGAAAGGCAGAGTTACAGAGAGGGAGAGAAAGACAGATCTTCCATCTGCTGGGTCACTCCCCAAATGGCTGCAATGGTTGGAGGTGGCTCAGTCCAAAGCCAGCAGCTAGGAGCTTCTTCCTGGTCTCCCACGTGGGTGCAGGAGCCCAAGCAATAGGGCCATCTTCCACAGCTTTCCGAGGTACATGAGCAGGGAACTGGATCAGACGTAGAACAGCTGAGACTCAAAATAGTCATCTATATGGGATCGCAGGCTGCAGGTCTACCAGCTATGCCACAATACCAGCCCCCATGTATCTTCAAGAAAGTAGAATGAAAAATGGCACAGATGGGGTTATTCATGAAAGATAATGGAAAAGACTGAAATGGAAGTGACAGAGAACTTCAGAAACAAAAAATACAAAGGATGGGATTAATAGATTAATCATCATAGAGGATCCTGAGATTAAAAAGAAAACTAGCAACAGGAACCATTCAAAATGAAGTGAAAAGAAGAGAAAAACAGCGAGGAAGAAAAGTGGGTCATTTCAGAAGGTTTAACTGTGTAATTCAGATGGTTTAATCTGTAAATGGAGCTCCTTCTTCCAAAAACAAGAGGGTTTGAATCAAAATAATCGAAGAAACACAGTTGAAAATTTTCTAAATTTCATGTAAACTATAAAGATATCCAAGAAGTTACACAATAAGCAGGCAGCACACACACACACAAAAATCACACCAGTGTACCTCAAGCAGTCACTGCAGAAAACTAATGAAGAAGTACACACTAAAATAGGCCAGAAACAGGACATATACAAACAAAACAACTAAAACAAGAATAAAAGCAGACCTCCTGCTAGCAGCCATACAAGCCAGAGACAAAGGAGAAATATCTTTTAAGTATTTTAAGGGCAAAAAAATTATTGACAGTGTGAAATTCTTTGCCCAGAGAAAATATCCAATTTTTAATTGAAGGGGAGTTGTATACACTGTAAGATAAATAAAAGCTTTGGCCAGTGCCACGGCTCAATAGGCTAATCCTCCTCCTGCAGTGCCGGCACACCGGGTTCTAGTCCCGGTCGGGGCGCCGGATTCTGTCCCGGTTGTTCCTCTTCCAGGCCAGCTCTCTGCTGTGGCCTGGGAAGGCAGTGGAGGATGGCCCAAGTGCTTGGGCCCTGCACCCCATGGGAGACCAGGAGGAGCACCTGACTCCTGGCTTCGGATCAGTGCAGCGCACTGGCTGCAGCGGCCACTGGGGGGTGAACCAAGGGAAAAGGAAGACCTTTGTCTCTGTCTCTCTCTCTCTCACTGTCCACTCTGCTTGTCAAAAAAAAAAAAAAAAAAAAAAAAAAAAAAAAAAAAAAAAAAAAAAGCTAAGTTTGTTAATAATCAAATGAGAAAAGTTTATATAAAAAAAGCTTAGAGAATTATTTGCTACCATACCTGCAGTAAAAGACATATTAAGCTATATATCAATACCACAAACTATGAGAGGTAAAAGGCAGTGTGCCACTTTTGTTAAGTTCTTATCCTGTACCTAAAGGAAATAATATTTATAATCAGACTAAGTATAGCATGCCAGAGAACAGTTAATTAGTTAATTAGCCATGTGATATACCTGGGAAACCTAATGCAGGCATACAGTGAAATTTTTAAGGAGTAAAAATAATCTCAAGCCCAACATACACCAGGTGAGGAAAAGGAAAGAAGAAAAGGAAAAGTGTAAACAAATAATACAGTAACAGAAAGCCAAACACTGTGCAACATTTTGGAGAACAATAGACTGCACAAACAACTGGTGACTTTGCAGCCTTTGAATATCATAGCACAGCACAGTATTCATGTCTGTGGTGATGCTGCTGTTTAAACAAACTCAGTGCACTGTAAACACAGCATGGAGGACACACAATGACATACAATACTCAATACTTGATAATGATGAGAAATGACTATGCTACTGGTTTATTCTATGTACTGTACGACACTTTAATCGTGACTTTAGAGGGTGCTCCTTCTATTTGTAAAAACCAAGTTTAATGTCAAACAGTATGCTGTTACACTGGCAACAACTTCATAAATACCTTGCATTTGCCACATCTCTTGGTAGCCAAAAGGTGAAAGCAGCCCAATTGCCCATCAATAGATAAATGGATAAACAAACTGTGTTATGTACAAATAACGGAACATAATACAGCCTCAAAAAGGATGCAATGCTGACACGTGCTGTGACACGGATGGGCACAAAGACACTATGCTGCCGGCACCATGGCTCACTAGGCTGACCCTCTGCCTGCAGCGCCGTCACCAGTCGGGGCGCCGGATTCTGTCCCAGCTGCCCCTCTTCCAGTCCAGCTCTCTGCTGTGGCCCGGGAGTGCAGTGGAGGATGGCCCAAGTGCTTGGGCCCTGCACCCACATGGAACACCAGGAGGAAGCACCTGGCTCCTGGCTTCCGATCAGCGTAGCGCTGGCCATAGCGGCCATTTTGAGGGGTGAACCAACGGAAGGAAGAACTTTCTCTCTAATTCTGCCTGTCAAAAAAAAAAAAAAATGACACTATGCTAAGTGAGAGGAGCCAGACACCAAAGAACAAAGACTGTATGATTCCACTTATATAAGGCACTGGAATGGCCAAAGTCAGGGAAACCCAAAGTGGGATAGTGGTTCCCAAAAGAAATGAAAACATGGTGTCCTAAGACCTGTCAGAGACTGCCTTATTCATCAGGATAAGACAACTCAATCATGTACTGACGAGAAAATAAATAAAGGATTTGAGGAGCATCCATCCTAAGGACACCACCAAACTCTAAAAACAGAGACCCATTGACTTGCATGGGACAACACGGATGAATCCACATTATTCAAGTGACATAAGCTAAGCAAGCACACACACATACACACAGCGCCATCACCTGTAACGCTCACTGCATAGGAAATTCTTTTTTTTTTTTTTTTTGACAGGCAGAGTGGACAGTGAGAGAGAGAGACAGAGAGAAAGGTCTTCCTTTTGCCGTTGGTTCACCCTCCAATGGCCGCCGCGGCCGGCGCGCTGCGGCCGGCGCACCGCGCTGATCCGATGGCAGGAGCCAGGAGCCAGGTGCTTTTCCTGGTCTCCCATGGGGTGCAGGGCCCAAGCACCTGGGCCATCCTCCACTACACTCCCGGGCCACAGCAGAGGGCTGGCCTGGAAGAGGGGCAACCGGGACAGAATCCGGCGCCCCGACCGGGACTAGAACCCGGTGTGCCGGCGCCGCTAGGCGGAGGATTAGCCTAGTGAGCCGCGGCGCCGGCCCTGCATAGGAAATTCTTGAAAAGACAAAACTTCAGTGGCCAAAAGCAAATCAGTGGTTTCCAGGGAGTGGGATCGGGGGACAAGGGGCTGGGTCCAGGGTAGAGGAGCTCAGAGGAACACTGTGGGGCCGTGGCAATGTCCTGCATAACAAACTTGACAACGGTTTCTCACATGTACATATCTGTCAAAAGTTAGCAGTGAGGATGCAGTGTGACAAGTCTGCGGCCACTCTGTAGGTAACCCCCAATGGTCATCATCAACCCAAATCTTAGGGGTTAAAGAAGTTATGAAGATAAATTGCCAGGCTTGCCCAGCCAAGCCAGACCCTAGAGTGTCCTTTATTTAATGCCTGGAATTGTTGTAGTTCTTGAGAAAGGCCAGGTGCACTGAGGTTATTCATGGGCCACCCCTTACCTAACATAAAAACCCCTGACTACTGATGGGAGTGGGTGTGGGAGGAGATGCACCTGCCTTTGTCTCCATGCCCCCACGCCCTACCCCCCACCCCATGAACGACACAGGACAATCTCCCATCTGTCCTCTTTCTTCTTGTCCTCTGACTTCGGCAGTCAGTTCTCCCATGCTGGGTTTGTCAGAAACAGCAAATTGAATACTTCATATTGGTGATTTTAGTCACCTATAGCCAGGTAAAAAATGATTTCAAGTCACTACAATATACAGAAAAAAGCAGCAGAAAAATCACTTTTTATGTTTGAGACTCTTATCACAGCCAAGACTTGTCACTAGCACTAGGTGCCTTCCATTAGCAGGACAAGAGCATGTTAGGGCACGACTCTAATGGGCATTTCCTGAAAGCTAGATCAGCAGAAAAGATGCTCTCTCAGGGAGAACTACAGAATCGAGGGGAATGGAATTGGGAATTAGGGGAAACGATGTACAAATGCAACGCGCCTCAGAGTGAGCTAAGACAAGACAGTCGACAGTCGGGGGCAGGGCATCAACACAGAGGACACACAGAGTTGACAACACAGCATGGTTGTTGCAACTCAGTGCTGCAAAGGAGCAGAAACTGCACCGCAGGGCACAGATATAAAAGTTAACAGTGGGGCTAGCACTGTGGCACAATGGTTAAGCCACGGCCTACAGCGCTAGCAACCCACATTAGGTGCAGGTTTGTGTCCTGGCTGCTCCACTTCCAATCCAGCTGCATGCTAATGGCCTGAGAAAGCAGCAGAGGATAACCCAGGTGCTTTGGGCCCCTGCACCCACATGGGAGACCAGGAAGAAGCTCCTGGCTCCTGGCTTTGGCCTGGCCCACTCCTGGCTGTTGCAGCCATGTGGGGAGTGAAACAGTACACAGAAGGCTTAAAAAAAAAAATTTATTTATTTACTTGAAAGTCAGTTACACAGACAGAGAAGGAGAGGCAGAGAGAGAGAGAGAAAAAGAAAAAGAGGGATCTTCCATCCACTGATTCACTCCCCAATTGGCTGCAATGGCCAGAGCTGGGCCAATCCGAAGCCAGGAGCCAGAAGCTTCTTTCAGGTCTCCCACACAGCTGCAAGGACCCAAGGACTTGGGTTGTCATCTACTGCTTTCCCAGGCCACAGCAGAGAGCTGGATGGGAAGTGGAGTAGTCAGGACTTGAACCAGTGCCCATATGGAATGCCCGCACTGCAGGTAGTGGCTTTCAGCGCCAGCCCCAGAAGATTCACTCTTTCTCTCTTTCTTTCTCTCTCTACCCCTCTCTCTCTCTTCTGCCTTTCAAATAAATAATTAAAAAAAAAAACTAAACAGGAAGATAAATGGTTTCAGATGATGAGATGGGATGTCACTGAGTTCTCTACAAGGACTGAGGCTGCCAGAGACAGTGAAAGTTACCAGGCACACCCAATGGAGAGCCATCTTTTTGATTAATTAAAGTCTGCATTTTACCCCAATATGAATATAACAGCATTCCACCACCCTCCAACACAATGAAGCCTTGTTTCTCTCAGGATAAAGCATAACACACAGCTCTGAGCATCTGCCAGGCAACCACTCGTCAAGGCCATCACCCCAGCCAGCCTAAGGCTGGATTGCTCCTGCCTAAGCTTATCTTCTCCCCATTCCAACACCACTCACCTATCCCCAACAGGAGATCTGAAGTCCTCTCACCATCAGCCTACCTACCTGTACTCTCTCATCCTCTGTCTTTCTCCCATTCTGAAAAGTTCTCTTTTCTGGTGGAGAAAAGTAGTCATTAATAGACACTTAATATTTTTTATTGACTTACAGACTGACTTCTCAGATATACGGGGGAAGTTCCAATGCCCACATGCAAGTATGAATGTAAGACTGGGTAGTGGGTTCAATATCGTATTTCATAAGCCAGGGAGCCAGGAGCCTGGAACTCCAGCAGTTCTCCCACGTGGGTGGCAGAGGCCCAAGCACTAGGGCCATCTTCCACAGCCTCCCCAGACGCATTAAAGGGGAACTGGATAGGATGCAGAGCAGCCAGGACTCACATCAGTGATCTGCTACGGGATGCTGGCACTGCCAGTGGAGGCTTAATCTGCTGCACAACACTGGTCCCCATCATTTTCTTATCAGGAGGAAATGCAGACGCTGTGGGTAACAGGAAGGCAGTCGTAGTGTGAACAACAGCACAGCTGTCTTACAGGTCAGTTCCTGCAGCACCAGGAGAACTCATTCCTACAAACAATCTCCTAAGAAGACGGTTCAAGTGCTCAGGCCAAACAACCATGTGGGAGATGTGGGAGAAGCTCCAGGCTCCTGGTTTCGGCCTGGCACAGCCCCGGTAGTTATAGCCATTTGGGGAATGAACCAGTGGATGTCTCTGGAACTCTGCCTTTCAAACAAATAAAAATAAATCTTTAAAAAACAGTAATGACAACAGCACTCTCGGAATAATTACCTATTATCTTAAGAATGGATAACTATATAAAGAGAGCACTACAATCCTACACATACACACACAAACATGCCCAGCTTCTCCACATGTATAACCAATTACTGATGTTTCATTAAAGTGCAGGTGACTTCCTCCTGAAGAGTAGGTAAGCTCTCTCTCTGTCTTCCTCTCCATCTCCTGACCTGTCTCTGTCTCTCTTATGCTCTCCTCCCTCTTTTCCTTCTTCGCCCCTTCCCTCCAGTCTGTCAGCTTTCCCCCAATAAACACTGTCCCTTAAAAAAAATAGAGTAGACACAATCCACCAATACATCACACACAAGTTCCCCAACAGATGGCACACCTTTCTTGATCACAAAAACTGAGTTCTGTGACTTTTTTTTGAGGCACAGTACACATTTCCTTTCAATTAATGACTCCATGTTAAAGCAGCTGAACTGCAGCAGAAATGAGTATTTGCTCTGCTTAGAAAATGACCATATACTCTCTAAGACCAAGGACCAAGGAAAGTGTTCCATACAATTCAACATCAATGACACAGAGAAAGAATTCTTGTGAAAATTGATTTTAAAAAGATTAAAAACACAAGCTTCAGAGTTGCATGATTCCAGAAGTCAGTGTGGCCTCACAATCAAAATGGAAAAACCAGCTTTACATGCCGACTGTATCCAAAGAGTCATTCTTTTTTCCTAAAAACTTTTTATGAAAGGGGAAATCATACAGTCTTTGTAAGTACTCATACTACTCTTCAAAAAAAATGTATTTGAAAGGCAGAACTGCAAAGTGGAAGGGAGGAAGCAAATGTGAGAGAGCGACCTTCTGCCTACTAGTTCACTCCCCATATGGCTGCAAAAGTCAGGGCTGTGCCAGGCTGAGCCAGGAGCCCAGGACTTCATCCGGTCTCTCATGCGGGTAAGAGGCCCAGGCACTTCCGCTGCTTTGCCAGGCACATTATCAGAGCTGGACTGGAAGTGGAGCACCAGAGATTTGAACCAGGGTCCGTAAGGGATGCTGGCATTCCAAGCTGTGGCCTCACCTGCTATTCTTCAAAAACAAACAAACAAAACAAAACAAAACAAAAACAGAAAGGAAGGAAACAAAGTACTGAATACTGCTATTCCTGGATTTCTCCTATTTGTACTGTTGTCACCTGTGAATCCACCTGATGATACAGGACCCTGCTGGAAGGTATCTATGACTAATCTGAGACCTTAGTTTGCATTTCTAAGAATTTTACTATAAATTCTCCTTGAATCAGCTGTGAGCATCTCAAGCATTTTGTTATCCCCTCCCCACATTTCCTATATGGTAAATATAATAATTTATTTAGTTAGTTGCCTTTGGGACACTTGAAAAAGCAAGGGCTAATTGCGATGTAAACCATAAGGTCAACTTTCCTGATAGATACAATAATAAGATGGTCACACGTTACTTCAATTTTTTTAATAGCTGGCATGATACAACTATCCTGTGCACAACTGGAAAGAAATATATTAACTACCTTTCCCAGAAGGGTAAAGTCATCAAATGGTATTTACTCTTCTCCTTGATAGCTTGTAACTTAAACACTAATGATGTAAAACAAACAATACTTCAGGCTGGGCATTTAACCTAGTGGTTAAGATGCAGGTTAAAACGGCTCTGTCCCCTATCAGAGTACGTGGCTTCAATACTCAGCTCCAGCTCCTCTGACTCCAGCTTCCTACTAATGCAGACCCTAGGAGGCAGCAGCAAAATGGCCCAAGTAATCACATTCCTGACACCCACATAGGAGACCCAGATTAAGTTCCCAGCTCCCAGATTCACAGGAATGGGGAGAAGGGGGCACTCACTGCCATTCTCTCTCTCCACCCTCTACTTTGTCTCTGTGTCTTCCTGTTACTCAAATAAATTATTTTCAGAAACTAATAACACTTGAGTACTATGACATAGAGCCAAAATATTTTAGCTTACAAGGTAACAAGAGAGAAAAGAAAAAATATATATACATATATGTGTGTGTAGTTGCAGTTGACAAAGCATTCTCCCAACAAAATAAGGAGAAAATACAGCTGCCAATTATTTCTGTATCTGGTGAGTTGGTCATAGTTGGAATTCATAATTCACTACACATTCTGTATTTCCTTTGCCTTTGACAAGCACATCAACTGGCTGTGACTGCCTACTTCATAGAGTGATCCTAACCTTCATTCCAAAAGTGTTCAGGCCTCAGTAATGTTTCCTGGGTTGGACTGTTGTAGTTTTCCACTGACCTTAATCACAGCTCATGCTAATATGAGATACCCCAAGGAATCTCCTGTTTTCCAGCCATACTCCTCCTTACCTATATAATAAAATCAAATTCCCTGCTCAATGGTCAAGTCCTCAAGCCAGCACAATAACTATTCTCTTGGCCTATTGCTTCACAGGCATGAGGAGCCCATATTGCCCAGGTTAAAAGTGTTAAGTTATGTTTTAATGAAACTGTTGCTGTGTCTCCTAATAAAAGCATTCCAATACCCTCTAGAAGTAAGACTTCTAGGCCAGCAAGTAATAAGGTCACAGAAATAGGATGCAATAAGTTTGCTCATGAGCCACAGAGGTAACAGTGAATGGAGCCGCTCCCAATTTAACCCTTTATTTCAGGACCGATTAATTCTGGCAGGGGAAAAACAGAGCACATACAGACTTTTGGAGAATTCCGCCCCAACTTATAAAGGCACATCCACAAAGCTAGCACTGTAACTGGGTCTTCAAAGCCCATTCCACTGCCAAGTGAAGCCAGCTGCTTGAGCATGGTGGGAAAACGTGGTAAAAGCAGTGAATTCCAGGGGCCTGGCTCACTGCAATGCTTCTTTTGTCATGGAGTCCCTTAATCAGAAGCGATGCTGTGTGGAATACATGCTGTGTGGATGGCAAAGAAAGCATTCTGTGAACCTACGCATAGCACGACGGGGAATGTAATCTAGCTGCCACCAGGGAGCCGCTGATCACTGTGGGGAATGGGGCCACATCAGGGCCTCAGTGGTGGTCACTGCTGCTGCAAAATGGACATCCAGCAACAACCGTGCCCCGTCAGCCTTCGTGAGGGGACTCCATGCTGCTGGGCCCGTGTGTAAACCCATCCCTGCCACCATGGCCACCCTACCCATGAGCACGGACAGCAACACGGATGGCTGGATGAAAATGCTGACTGAGTGTCCCCACAGAACAGGTCATCCTAACTACCTGAATATTAAAATCCTCTTCTGATGAGGTCACCCTTTGTTGAGAATTCACACAGGAGAAAAATATTCTCATAGTTTTTGTCCACTGAAGAGAGGACTATCTACATATTTCTTCCCAAATTTGTCATCAGTTTTCCAACCACGTTCCTTCCAAGTACCTGATCATCCAGTCAAACGAGTAACTACAGTTCAAAAAATGGCATCTAAACGTACACCGGGCCATCTCTCCTCCCAGGCAAAGTGAATCACCAGGAGCACTGCTCAGCATTCTTGCTGCTGCGGGAAGTCCCTGCACCACTGTCATTTTTCAGGTGTCCCAGAAAGGGTGGAAGCTCCGCAGCTGTCAACTTTGGATTGGTGCCTGGGTAGCATGCAAAACCATATCTAGAAACCAGGCCTAAGTCTTCTCTTTCTTTGTCAAACGGTTATAGGGAATATCCCATGAGGTTACAGGAACAGACGAGGAGGGAAAACGCAAAATAGCTGAAGCCCTTCTCCTCATCACATCTTGTAGGCCGCTACTCTGTCTTAATTCAGTACCTGATTAATTCTGCTTCTTTGATTCTCCATTGATTCTGCTTCTCTGTGAGGGTTCCTATATCACAAAACAAATAAATCTAAATGAGGAATCTTCAAAAAAAGTTCAGGGAGGGGCCGGCGCTGTGGCGTAGTGGGTAAAGCCGCTGCCTGCAGTGTCAGCATCTCATATGGGTGCCGGTTCTAGTCCTGGCTGCTCCACTTCCAATCCAGCTCTCTGAGAAAGTAGTGGAAGATGGCCTTAGTCCTTGGGCCCCTGCACGGAAACTCCTGGCTCCTGGCTTCGGATCAGCACAGCTCCAGGCATTGCGCCCATCTGGGGAGTGAACCAGAGGATAGAAGACCTCTGTGTGTGTGTGTGTGTGTGTGTGTCTCTCTTCTCTTTCTCTGTGTAACTCTTCCAAATAAATAAATATATTTTTAAAAAAGTTCACAGAATATGTCTACTATGAAAAAACTGTAGGGATTTCAAAATGTTTTGCACCAAAAGAAACTGCTTAGTGGGCCCATGTCAGAAAGTTCAGCCTCATCCAGCTTTAAGACCCTTCACCATCATCCCCACCCTTGGTATGCCCTCCCACACATGTGCCTGGATTTCTGTATGTCAAGCAGAGAACTCCAGCTGTTCTCTAGAAATGCAGCACTGTCCTCACAGGCCACACCTCATGCCTCATCTGCAGGGGCCTTTGCCGACTTAGGTGCAGCCTAGAAGCGAATGAGGTGAGAGGTGGATCCTGACAGGATTCAGCGTCGCTCTGCCTGAACACTGCTCAGAAGAGGCCAGTGCAGTTGTTGCAGGCAATGTCAAGCTAACCTCCTTGGAAGGGGAGTGGACAGGACGCTTCCACTGGGGGCAGGGGAAAGTCTCCTCTTCACAAGGACTCAGGAGAATTTAGAAATGCAAGGCTCCCAGCTTCATCGTGCTCCGCCCGTGCATCCCTATTCCAACTCTCAGGACTCCAGGCCTTTCCAAGCATGCCTTCAGTCTAACGTACTGATTTACATTACTCTCATGTTCTTAACCAGGAGGCCATGAAAATCCCTGAGTGGCATTTATTTCTGTACCCCTCAGGGCCTAAACGTGTCGGAAATAAAGTTGGTGCTCGACAAAGATTTCTATCGAACTGAGTTTTGTTTCTTAACCAATCTCAATTCTCCACTATCTAACTTTCACAGACAAGTTCTGACACTTATTAAGTCCTTATTTATGCATCTATCAAATCTGCAGCTACCTCAGAAAAGCGACATGCTCACTAAAGCAAACATATAAAGGACTTACTGCTCGCATTTCTCTAAGATGATATAAAACATGTTCTAACTACTAATTTTCATTTCTTTGTGAATTAAAAGTACCGGGATGCTAAGCACATTTTTCATTTGATCCTGCCTTTAGAATGAATCATCTGTAATTTTTTTTACCTCCACACCTAATAACTGAGTAATAATTCTATCTATAAAAGACTTATAACACATATACACTCTAATCAATTCAGACTATAATTAATCAGCATTTTAAAAGAAAAAAATACATGTCTGAGGCACACCTTCAATCTTCTTTTCTGACATCATATAAGCAACAACTGAAAGAGTTCTCATCTTCAGGGCGGCGCTGTGGTGCAGCAGATTAAGCCTACGCCTGTAGCAGCAGCATCCCACAAGGGTGCCAGATCAAGTCCTGGCTGCTCCACTTCCGCTCCCTGCTCATGCTCCTGGGAAAGCAGAAGAAGATAGCCCAAGTATTTGGGCCCCTGCACTCATATGGAGACCCAGAAGTTTCTGGCTCCTGGTTTTGACCCGGTCCATTCCTGGTTGTTGCAGAGTGAACCAGCAGTTGGAAAGTCTCTCTCTCTCTCCCTCTCTATAGCTCTGAATTTCAAATAAATAAATAAATCTATTTAAAAAATAAAGACTTTTCATCTTCATCATTTTGTAAACTATCTGTGCTATCAATAAAAATCCAAAGAATTCCCAACAGCAAACCAGACACAGCATTCTTTGTATGTCACAATGCCAGGGCCCTACAGAAGCACCAACTGGCCCTGTTCCTCCACCGAACAAACACGCAATCAAACCCAAAAATGCTACCTCTTGGGTGACAACGATGACATTTACAAGCTTTATTTACTGAGCTCCTTTACTTGCATATAAGCACTCCTCTAGTTACATGTAAACATCCTTGTTTGGTGTATTCACATGCATTTTATACTGAGTATACACCACAGAAGGATTAGCTGTACTTCTAGAAACCTATTCTACGGCCTTCAGGAAATTCAGTGAAATAAACCAAGTCCTTGACATCTTTAAATCCATGAAGTGTGAAAATCTGAAATTTCCTGTGCTAGGCACTGCTAATTTTGGATGGTGAAATATGTAATGGCTTTACTTAAAGACATGCTAGTATGCTTCACTGCAAGTGAATAAGTAAGTCCACTACAGCAGAGGCTAATGTGGGCATGAAAAGGTGTCTCCAGCAATCGTTCACAACATCTGCAGAACATTTATGTCCTCAAGTAGAACACAGAAAGTCACATACATTCGCAGTGCAAGACCACAAAGATATTACATAATACAACTACACTTTAACCCTACCTTCTTATAAACTATTTGAAGGCAATAATCATGTGAATTTCTTCCATAGTACTGGAAAGTAATAATCCCAAATATGACTAATCAAAGTCTTGCAAAAACCTAGGAAGCATCTAATCAAGACAAGTGGCTGAACTTTGCTAAGAACAGCAAACTCTCTGGCATTTTAACTTTTCCTATGCCTGTTTCCCACTCCCTGGCACCATGATAATCTTGAATACCAACAAGTTCAAAACCACGACAAAATTGAGAAGCCTAGCAGGCATCTGAAACACACTACAAAACTGGAACTCCTACAAAACTCCATTCCCTGAAACTCTCATTACTGACTTGTCTGGCCGTTCCCTGGAAAACACCAAATGTGTGCTTGTCCCCATTTGACATGACTCAGAGCTTGCCCACTGCCAGTAACCTTTTCCCCAGATGGCACTGGTCGAGAGCAAGGCCAGCTGTTGAACACCACATTTGCTGGGTGAAAGTAACACTTGGAGCAAAAGGCTCACCCAAGTCTTAAACTTTAAAACCTATGAAACACGCTATCCACTACTAGGCAAGCCAGAGTGGGGGATAATGTTTTCTTCAACACCTAGGAGGCCAAGAATCGGTACGCCCATCCAGGGCTCTGCGAGGGCTCCAATCTTCAGGCTCAGAACAAGCAGAAAGTGAAGGTGAACGCAGAGTTGTAAACCACCTGCCCAAGTGTTGAAGGCATGCCCCATCACGCAGAGACGCTTGGCAAAGGCTAGGACACACCCTGGTTCCAGGCATTTAAGGAAGTAATTATCTAAACAGGAGTATCCACTAAGCTAACACTGCAGACACTTCAGTACCACACAGAATGAGCGCTCACATGGAGTTCAGGAAAGTCACCAAACACAGAGACAGCAACAAAAGTTGCAAAAAACAGCAACAGCAACAGCCCGACCCTAGGGAGGGGATGGAATCTGCCTTCCAGAGTAACTACAATGTTACTGTTCTGTTCTGTTTTGTTTTGGACAGGCAGAGTGGACAGTGAGAGAGAGACAGAGAGAAAGGTCTTCCTTTGCTGTTGGTTCACCCCTCAATGGCTGCTGCGGCCGGCGCACCACGCTGATCCGATGGCAGGAGCCAGGTCCTTCTCCTGGCCTCCCATGGGGTGCAGGGCCCAAGCACTTGGGCCATTCTCCACTACACTCCTGGGCCACAGCAGAGAGCTGGCCTGGAAGAGGAGCAACCGGGACAGAACCGGCGCCCCAACCAGGACTAGATCCCGGGGTGCCAGCGCCACAGGCAGACGATTAGCCTAGTGAGCCGGCTTATTATACCTAGTTTTCAACAACAAAAATCATGAGACATACAAGAAACAGAGTTTCTAGATACTGTCCCTGGGGGCCGGGCTGTAGCACAGCAGGTTAAGCTGCCACTTTTGTTGCTGGCATCTGCTTTTTTTTTTTTTTTCTTTCTTTTTTTGACAGGCAGAATGGACAGTGAGAGAGACAGAGAGAAAGGTCTTCCTTTTGCCGTTGGTTCACCCTCCAATGGCCGCCGTGGCCGGCGCGCTGCGGCTGGCGCACCACGCTGATCTGATGGCAGGAGCCAGGTGCTTCTCCTGGTCTCCCATGGGGTGCAGGGCCCAAGCACTTGGGCCATCCTCCACTGCACTCCCTGGCCACAGCAGAGAGCTGGATTGGAAGAGGGGCAACTGGGACAGAATCCGGCACCCCGACTGGGACTAGAACCCGGTGTGACAGTGCCGCAAGGCGGAGGATTAGCCTAGTGAGCCACGGCGCCAGCTTGGCATCCGCTTCTGATCCAGCTCCCTGCTGATGAGCCTGGGAAAACAGAGAAGATGACCAAACTGCTGGGGCCCCTGCCACCCGTGTGGGACACCTGGAACAAGCTCCTGGCTGCCAGCTGGCCCTGCTCCAGCCATCATGGCCATTTGGGGACTGTACCAGTAGGTAGAAGATCTCCCACTGTCTCTCTTGCAACTCTGCCTTTCAAATGAATAAATAATCAATTTAAAAAAAAAAAAAAACAGATACTCTAAAAATGCTCACAAAGCCTCAAAGAGCTAAAGAAAATCATGTCTTAATAAAGTACGATAACAAAATCTTACAAAGTACAGACTGTTAAAAGACAGAAATCATTGAAAAGTAACAAAGAGAAATCCCAGTTTAAATGCACAATAACTCAATTAAAAATTTCGCTGGAAGGATTTGACAGCACATTTGTGTGGAAAGAAGAATCAGTGACCTTGAAGGTAGGTCAGTTAAGAGTATTCATCCTGAGGAACAAAAAGAAAACAGAATGAAGAAAAATGAATTGACAGAGCCAGCACTGCGGCACAGGTTAAGCAGCCACCTGCGACACTGGCACCAAATATCGGAGTTCCCACTGGCATATCCTGGCTGCTGCTCTTCGGATCTAGCTCCCTGAGAATGCACCTCGGAAAGCAGCATGGGATGGCCCAGGTTCTTGGGCCCCTGCCACCCTCCTGAGAGGCTCAAGATGGAGCTACTGGCTCCTGGCTTCAGCCTAACCCAGTCCTAGGCTGTTGTGGCCACTTTGGAAGTGAACTGGTGGACGGAAGAATCTTTTTCGCTTCTGTTTTTCCTTCTGTGTCACTCTTTCAAATAAATAAATAAATCTTTCAGCAAATGAAGAGATGGGGCTGGGACTGTGGCATGGAGGGTAAAGCCACTACCTGCATTGCTAGCATCCCGTATAAGCACCAGTTCGAGACCTGGCTACTCCACTTCTGATCTAGCTCTCTGCAATGGCCTGGGAAAGCAGTGGAAAATGGCCCAAGTCCTTGGGCCCCTGTACCCGTGTGGGAGACTTGATAGAAGCTCCTGCCTCTAGATTCAGATCGGCCCAGCTCTGGCCATTGCGGCCATTTGGGGACTGAGCCAGCAGATGGAAGACTTTTCCTTCTGCCTTCGCTTCAGCCTCTCTGGAATTCTGCCTTTAAATAAATAAATAAATCTTTTTAAAAAAAAAAATGAAGAGAACATCAGAAATCTGCATGAAATTTTCAGGCATACCTGTGCATATGTTAATAAGAGTACAAAAAAAAAGGAGAGAAAAGTAAGGGTAGAAAGAACACTTCAATAATAATGCAAGAAAACTTCACAAATCCAGTGACATTCATCTACACATCCAAGAAGCTCAACAAAATCCAAATGGAAAAAGTTAGAGTCACACTTTGATATGTCATAGCTAAACTTCTGGAAAAGCAGCAAGAGAGAGGCAACTTAGCTGAAAAATCCTCATTAAGATCTGACATCTTGGGGCCACCGCCTGCAGTGCCAGCATCCCATATGGGCGCCGGTTTGAGTCCCAGCTGCTCCACTCCCAATCCAGCTCTCTGCTATGGCCTGGGAAAGCAGCAGAAAACAATCCAAATCCTTGGACTCCTGCACCTCCGTGGGAGATCTGGAAGAAGCTCCTGGCTCTTGGCTTCAGATCGGTGCAACTCTGGCCGTTGCAGTCAACTGAGGAGTGAACCAATGGATGGAAGAACACTCTCTCTCTGTCTCTCTCTGCCTCTCCTTCTGTGTAACTCTTTCAAATAAATAAATAAATCTTTAAAAAAAAAATCTGACATCTTGGGGCAGTGCTGTAGTGCAGAGCATTAAGCTGCCACTTGCAGTGTCCATATCCCATGTGAGCGCCAGTTCCTGTCCCACTGATCCACTTCAGATTCGGCCCCCTGCTAATGCAACTGAGAGAGCAGCCAAAGACGGCCACGTCCTTGGGTCCCTGTAACCACATGGGTGATCCAGAAGAAGCTCCTGGCTCCTGGCTTTGGCTTGGCCCAGCTCTGGTTGCAAGCAATGATTTGGGGAGTGAATCAACAGATGAAGCTCTCCCTCTGTCCTTCTCTCACTTTGCCTTTCAAATAAAATTAAGAAAAAAAGATTTGATATCTAAGTTCTCATTATAACCATGGTGCGGGGGGGGGGGGAGGGTTAGTCACTATTGCAGCTCAGCAAGTTAAGCTACTCATTGCAATTCCTTTGTCACATCCCACACTGGAGCAATGGTTTCAGTTGCAGCTGCTAAGCTTCAGATCCAGCTCCCTGTTAATGCCCCTGGGAAAGCAGCAGAAAATGGCCCAAGTGCCAGGGCTCTTGCACCCACCTGGGAGACCTGGATAGAGTTCCAGGCTCCTAGCTTCAGCCTGCCCAGACCCAGCCTCAACCATTGCAGTCACCTGGGGAGGTAAAGGAAGAAAACAAAAACCTGAAAGAAACAACTCAATTCCAAAATCAGCACAACTAATCTTGATGTGAGGACAAAATTTTAAGAGTTTTCCAATAAACACACACACACACACACACACACACACAGAGAGAGAGAGAGAGAGAGAGAGAGAGAGAGAGAGAGAAAACTTACTGCTAGTAGATCTTATGTAGGAGAAACACTCCTAGGAATCCCTCATGCTGAAATGAAAGGGCCAGCGGCAGTACCAGGTCAAAGCACTGGTAAAGGTGATGGCATAAGTCAACAGAAAAGACAGAACAGGTGCGCATACATCTGTAACAGCCGCATAGAGTGAAAATTCTAATTTTGGAGTGATGAGCATCAATGTAAAGAACTGGACCGTGTGTAACAGCAGCACAGAAGAATGGGGCTGTCAGGAGTGAAGCTTTAACAAACTAACTAAGCTGTTACTAATCAAGATGTTATTTGTAATTCCCAGGGCAACTGCTAAGAACATAACTCAAAAGAAAAATCTATAGTAAAAAAGTAACAAGGGGAGAGCTGGCAGAGAAAGCAGTGGTAAAGAAATTAATGAACAACAAACTCACTAAGGGCATAACTGAAAACAAACAACAGAATGCAGGCCTAAAGCCCTGGACCTTATGAGTAATTACATTAACTGTAAACAGATTCAACAATCCAATCAAAAGGCAGAAACTGGCAGAATGAATAAAAAGAAATTAATAAATCTCTTCTTACAGGCAAAACTTAGAGTATCTAGGGGGCAGTGTTGTGGCATACTGCTCCACTTCTGATCCAGCTCCCTGCTGTTGGCCTAAGAGGGCAGCAGCAAATGGCTCAAGTGCTTCCGCCCCTGCATCCACGTGGGAAAAACCTAGAAAGAAGCTTCTGGCTCCTGGCTTCTGGCCTGCTCAGCCCTGGCTGTTGAGGCCATCTGAGCGGTAAACCAGCAGATGGAAGACCTCTTTCTCTCTCCCTCCTCTCTCTCTCAAATAATTAAATCTTAAATTAAAAAAAAAAAAAAGTAAAGCATCTAAATTTCTCATGAAAACCAGCACTAGTGGTTAAACACTTTTCTCAACTTTGCGGAATAGGAGAGTTTATTATAACCTCTCTTCTGGCTCAGGGTGGCCCATTTAATGTCTCTGAGCTTTCATGGGCTTATTTTTTCAAACTCAACTGGGGAAACTGACAAAAGGTATGACCTCATTTTAAGTTTTCTTTATCAAATTCATAATTAAGTGGCACTAATCTCATCTTTAATCACTATCTGTTATTGATTCTAAGCCTGTAGCTCAATAGTGTTCACGTAAACCCTCATCCTTCAGTGAAACGTGGATCCCATGTGATACTGCAGCACTGTCTATACTACAGTTGCAGTTCTGAATTCTTCTAACACGAAAGTAAAGCACGCTTGCTCTCTGCCCTTCTGGCCAGCATCTCCATTATCAAGGCACTTTCCATAGGTGATCGCAGACAGACGAAAGTCAACCATTTCGGCACCTCAAGCAAACGGTGAGTCCACACTCCACAAATTAAGTTATTATTTTCTTCATACTCTGTGTTGAAATGCTCGCTACAAATAGCAAAATGTGTACAGCCTTCTAAGGAAAACAAACTGTTTTACCAAATTTATAACATGGTATATTTGAAGGCAGCTAATATAATATCTGGTCCTCATTTATTAAACATTAATAAAAAAGATTTTTCTCATTTCAAAAGTTTGAAATCAATGGATTCTCTGTTAGTGACAATAAACGTGTCCTTAATCCTTTAAGTAAGATCCGATGCCACATGGCCAACAGCCTTTGATCTTTTAGTGAAACTTTGACAGGGAAGAAAGACCATATACAGGTCAAGAAAAATTGAAACTAAGGGGAATAAAAAAGACTTCAAAGGACACAAATTTGGGCTCACATGACGCCTTCTCATGGTGATGTCATTATTTCTTAGTAAGTTTTAAGCATTGAAATTAGTATACAGAATCAAAGTAATCATAATAAATATAAAATACTGAAAAGAATTTAATACTGGTAGTATAGTCTACAACCAAAAGCACAGATTAAGGAATATTTGCGCTCAAACTCCAGCTCTACTGCTCACTATTAACACAATCCCCCGTGAGTTTGTTCACTTGTCGCACACTGTTTTCTTGCCTATGAAAAGGGGAAAATGCCATTGCCAAACAGCAGTGGTTGGAATTCAATAAAACAACATACATAAAAGAACTGTGCATGATATCAGACAAAAAGACTTCCACGGTTCACATCAGAAGAGTATGGATTGTGGCCGGCGCCGCGGCTCACTAGGCTAATCCTCCGCCTAGCGGCGCCGGCACACCAGGTTCTAGTCCCGGTCGGGGCGCCAGATTCTGTCCCGGTTGCCCCTCTTCCAGGCCAGCTCTCTGCTGTGGCCAGGGAGTGCAGTGGAGGATGGCCCAAGTGCTTGGGCCCTGCACCCCATGGGAGACCAGGAAAAGCACCTGGCTCCTGGCTCCTGCCATCGGATCAGCACGGTGCGCCGGCCGCAGCGCGCCAGCCGCGGCGGCCATTGGAGGGTGAACCAATGGCAAAGGAAGACCTTTCTCTCTGTCTCTCTCTCTCACTGTCCACTCTGCCTGTCAAAAAAAAAAAAAAAAAAGAAGAGTATGGATTGTATCTCATATCATAGAGAATGCATCTAGGCCACAGTAACACAGTACTTCTGGGAACAGAAAAGTAATTTAATTATCCCAGACCCTAAACCTGTAAAAAAAAATGTTTTGAACTACGTAATCTCTAACAAACTTCAAGTTTCTGGATTCAAGTATTCCTTAAAAAGTTTCAAGTATTCTACCTTGATAGTGACACCAAATTTGTAAAAATAAACAGCTAGACAACAAATTTCAGAAACACCAAACGGGGTGGGCATTTGGTGTGGTGGTTAAGATGCCACTGGGCACGTCCATATCCCGTTTGTCTCCTTGGGTTGGACTACTGCCTCCTCACCTGATCCCAGCTTCCCGCAGATGCACACCCTGGAGGCAGTGGGTGCTGACATCAGTGCTTGGATTCCCGTCACCCAGGTAGGAGACCAGACTGAGTTCCCAACTGTGACATCAATCTGGTCCTGCTCTGGCTGCTGCCAGTATTTGAGGAGTGAACCGATAAATGGGAGATCTCTCTCTCTCCCCAGCCCCTTCCATTTCCCTCTGTTTCTACCTTTAAAATAAACAACAACAGGCCGGCGCCGCGGCTCACTAGGCTAATCCTCCGCCTAGCGGCGCCGGCACACCGGGTTCTAGTCCCGGTCGGGGCGCCGGATTCTGTCCCGGTTGCCCCTCTTCCAGGCCAGCTCTCTGCTGTGGCCAGGGAGTGCAGTGGAGGATGGCCCAAGTGCTTGGGCCCTGCACCCCATGGGAGACCAGGAAAAGCACCTGGCTCCTGGCTCCTGCCATCGGATCAGCGCGGTGCGCCGGCCGCAGCGCGCCGGCCGCGGCGGCCATTGGAGGGTGAACCAACGGCAAAAGGAAGACCTTTCTCTCTGTCTCTCTCTCTCACTGTCCACTCTGCCTGTCAAAAAATAAAAAAAATAAAAAAAAATAAATAAACAACAACAAAAATATACCAAATGAAATAAAAAGTCAATGTGCACTGAGAACCTGAAAAAATTTCATACAACTTCAGTGATAACCAATTTTTTAGAAATGAAAATTCTCAGAGTTAGGCACAAAGATTAGTATTAGTTTCCATGAGGAAAACTTAATACAATTTTACTATCTGGCAAAAATAACGTAACTACACAATAGCACAGCCATATTACATTAGTCTATAAGCATTACAATCAGATTGTCAAAACAATCTGGGGTATAATAAGTACTCACAATGTGAAGCTGAGTGAAAAAGGGCGAAACATAAAGCAAAATTTAAATTTTCATTTAATAAAGTATGTATAAAACATTGACAGAAAGACCATGAAAATGTTAGTACAAGCTATCTCAGGTTAATGGAAACAGGGAGACTCTTCTTTATAGGATTATTTATTTTTAAATTCTCTATTATAATCAACTTATAATCCAAAAAGCAATTCCATATTCATTTATGAAATAAAATTTTAAAAGGAAAGAAAATCTGAGCAAATGAGGAACTGGAGTTCTTCTTCTATCTGTTCAGAAAAAAAAAAAAAGTATCTGCAGAAAATATACAGCTGACAACACAGTAGCAAACCATGCCTTCTCTGCTGAGATGACTACCAGGACAAGGACGTCCGTTCTTACTTGTCCTATTCCATGTAACTAGAGGTCCTAGCCAACACAATGAGACAAACAAGCAAGCAAAGGCAAACAGATGGGAAAATCTGACTTAGTGTCTATATGACTTGGCCCATGCAGAAAATGCCAGTTAGTCTTCAAAAGCTGCTAGTTTCAGATTCAATATTTACATATACACTGATTTATTTATGGAAACAACTGGAAATTGAGGTGTTTTAAAAGATATCATTTATAATGGCACCAAATAACATGAAGCAATTACATACAAACCTAAGTGCAAAATTTTTATTAAAACTTAAAAAAAAAGATAAATCAGACTTAAACGAAGACAGGTATTTTATTAATTAATTAAAAAACAACAGCTAAGATGTCAATCATCCCAAATTAATCCATAATTGCAATGCAGTATAAATCATCCCACGAAGCTTTTCTTTAGAAAGAGATATGCTGGTTCTAAAAACTGCATGGAAAAGGAAGGAGCTGAAACAATCTAAAAGACAACACAAGTTGGAGGACCCTGATTACGGATTTCAAGACACACTAGGGGGCCGGTGCTGAGGCAAAGCGGGTAAAGCTGCCGCCTGCAATGCCGGCATCCCACATGGGCACCGGTTCGAGACCCAGCTGCTCCACTTCCAACCCAGCTCTTTGCTATGGCCTGGGAAAGCAGAAGAAGATGGCCTAAGTCCTTGGGCCCATGCACCTGTGTGAGAGACCCAGAAGAAGCTCCTGGTTTCCAGTTTCGGATGGGCATAGCTCTGACCATTGCAGGCAACTGGGGCGTTTACCAGCAGATGCAACACCTCTCTTTATCTCTGCCTCTCCTTATCTGTGTAACTCTGACTTCCAAATAAATAAATAAATCCTTAAAAAAAAGACACACTAGATGCTACAGTAACAAAGACTGTGTGATTCTGGCCACAGGAGACATACACAAAAGCTGGAACAGAGGATCTAGAAATAGAGTCACACATGCATAATTGATTTTTGGCAAAAGTGCCAAAAAAATTCACAAAGGAAAACAGCAAAAACTGTCTTTTCAGGCCAGCACTGTGCACAGCAGGTAAAGCCACTGCCTGCAGTGCTGGCTGGCATCTATATGGGTGCCAGTTCAAGTCCCAGCTGTTCTACTTCCAATGGGCCCAGCTCCAGCCGTTGTAGCCATTTGGGGAGTGAACTAGCGGATGGAAGACCTCTCTCTCTGTCTCTGCTTCTAACTCTGCCTTTCAAACAAATAAGAAATGAATATATCTTAAAAGAAAAAGTAATTGTCTTTTCAACAAGTATAAGGAGAAGTTGGCATCCATATTAGGAAGCAAGGGCAGAGCTGGGGAGAGAAACTTCATCCACTCCTCGCGGTATAAAAAGTTAACTCAAAATGATCACAGACCTAAATAAAAAATCCATAACAATACAAAAGTTATAGACAAAAACAGAACAAATAACCTTCGCAATGTTGAGTTGGGCTACAGAATTTTTTGGGACACAAAGCACAAGTTATAAAACAAAAAACTGATAAACTGGACTTCCTCGGAACTGAAAACTTGGACTCTTAGGAAGACTGTTTTGAAAAATGAAGACAAACCACAAACTCAAAGACAGTATTTGTGAACATGTATAGATAAAAGATTTGTATCCAGACTGTATAAAACTCTTACAACTTAATATTTAAAAATTACAAAATGGATAAAAGATGTGAATAGGCACTTCAACAAAGAGGAGTCACAGATGGCAAATGACAGCACAGGAAGAGATTTCAACACATTAGTCAACAGAAACATTCAAACTGAAACGGAGATGACTTATCTATAATTATCTATTAGAACAGCTAATAATATAAATAAAATGACATGTGCTGACCAAGATGCTGCATAACTGCAACCATTAAACACCATTAGTGGGACTGCAAAATGAAAACAGCTACCTTAAACAAGAGTTTGGTTCTTACAAAACTGAACATGCACTTGCCGCTTCTACTCCTAGGTAGTTAACCAAGAGAAAGGAGTAGGTCTACACAAACACTTGTGCACCAATGTACAAAGAACTGCACACGAATGAGTACAGCAGCTTCATTCCTACATGCAAGACACCGGAAACAAACTAAATGTCCGCCAATTAGCAAACAGATAAAAATACTATCAAATTTTCACAATAAAACACTACTTGGCAATAAAAACGAACATCACACTGGTATGTGCATCAACGAGTGACAAAAGCGTTCAGTGAAGAAATCAGCCAACAACAGGCTACAACATACTGTATGGCTCCAAGCACAGGACATTCCAGAAAAGGCAAAGCTACAGGGACACACAAGGGACCAGAGATTGTCAGCACCTATCGGTGAGGGTAGAGAGAGGGAACTTTCGGGAATGATGGGAAAGTATTTTTGTCTAGAAGGTGGTGGTCATGATTGTATGACCGCATGCACATGTTAGAGTTTATGTGACAATACATTAACAATCTATGTGTTGGGGCCGGCGCTGTGGCATATCAGGTAAAGCCACCGCCTGCAGTGCTGGCATCCCATATGGGCACCATTTTGAGACCCGGCTGTTCCACTTCCAATCTAGCTCTCTGCTATGGCCTGGGAAAGCAGTAGAGGATGGCCCAAGTCCTTGGGCCCCTGTATGCGCGTGGGAGAACTGGAAGAAGCTCCTGGCTCCTGGCTTTGGATCAGCACAGCTCCAGCTGATGTGGCCATCTGGGGCAGTGAACCAGCAGATGGAAGACCTCTCTCTCCCTCCTCTGCGTCTGTGTAACTCTTTCAAGTAAATAAATAAATCTTTAAAAAAAAAAAAAAAAGAATCTATGTGTTGTAAGCTATATGTTAATTAGCCTAAATATTAAAACAAACAATATATGTGCTTCTGAAAAACATAAATCCTTGTAAATGAGCTAGATCCAGTTTACCAGGTACAGTATTGAGGGAGGAACAGCAGCAAGACCAAAAATCAGTAAAGTACTATAAACCTAAGAATTATCATTGGTAAGTAAGAGGAAATACACACATTGGTAAAAAGTTTCCTTAATGAGATCTGTCAGTGTCTGCACAGAAAATTGAAAATTTTGATGAGCTTTAAGGAAAAATGAAAAGTCACGAGGAACAGGCTGAACAGGCAGCACTGGGATTACAAGCTTACCAAAACACTCCCTGGGGTTCTACCAAATGGAAACCAACACATGAGCCCCAGTCCATTCTCATGTGGAATTCCACTTCCAAGACAAGACACCAAGTCTTCTTTACCCATAATGATTCCCTGTACTTTACAACTCTTTAAGACAGGACACAAGATAGCTCTCGGTAGGCAAATCCATTTAAGCGCCAGACAAGCTGTTAGCCATCTTTCTTCTTTTTATTACTACTATCAAAAAAAAGAAAAGTCCCTATATGATGACTTTCTGCAGTACTTTCATTTGCTAAGTATGCAGATCATTTTAAAAAAAAGTCTCAAATCTTTAAGCCAGTCACTCCAGTAAGATGCATCTTTCCACTTAATAAAAGCGAAGAGGTCAAGTAATAACTTTCATCACTTTGTTTTCTTTATGTTTATTCCATTAGGCTTATACTGTTACTAGGAAACCAGCTCATCCTAAGATTTCCCAGCCCACAGAACAACTTCCTAGCCAACCTAGCGGATCCCAAACTTTGTAACCAGGGCAATTCGCTACCACACAACCTAGCTGGTTAGCTGGCACCACGCAGGTGCACCCTACCTGGCCTTCCCCACGCCCCATTTCCCTTACAGGTACGGTACAACCCATCTCCCCAACGCAGCAGACACCGCGGTGGAAGGCAAGCGCTGGCAGCACAGCCAGTGCGTCGGTCTGAAACCCTCCCAACCAAGTATTCTGGAAGGGGGTAGGGGGTTGTCTCAGGTGGAGGTGAACGCCAGCCCACCACGGGTCACGCCCCGTCCCGCACACGCGTCCGGGAGGAAGGTGGCCTGTGTGCGTGCGTGTGCACGGCTGACGCGGGACAAAGCGGAGGGCTGGAACCCGTGAGGGGCCGCTGAGTCACGTCCTGCGGCGGCCAAGACTTCACCCTCCAGGAAACCAGGCTGCGCCCCGGCTCTCACCAGGGAAGCGAGCGAGAGCGGCGGCGGCAACGTCATCCGACCAAAATCAACACCGGGCGCTGCTCTCCCCGCAGCTGCTGCTCCTTAAAGGGGAGCCAAAAATAGGGCTCGTGGCCGAGGCGGGCGACGCGCACACGTGGAGGAAACAGCTTTCCTGTGGGGTGCAGGGCGCCTCGCCACCGGGCAGCGTCCCCGGCGCCTGCCTTAACCCCGAAAGGCCACTTTCGGGGCCACGCGTGTTCCGGATCGCTACGGGCTAACGTGGCTTCCTAGGGGGCGGCCGCCGCAGAGCGAGTGCCCGGCCGTGCAAGGGGCAAACGAAAACCCGGCGCGTCCGGGGACGCCGCGGCGGGGATCAAAGTCTCGGGTGCGGTGGGCGCGGCGGTGACACAACGGTCACGTGGACTTGTGCGTAGACGACCGTGGAAAGCACTCGCGTCGGCGACGTGCAGGTGCCTCTTCCTGCCGGGCGTGCGCCCCCCGGGCTCCCGGGCTCCCGGGCTCCCGGGCCGGCCGCCGCCGCCGCTGAGGGCTGCGCAGACCCCCGCCCGCCCCGCGCGGCCCCGACCCCAGCCCCAGGCCCGGAAGGCGAGCGTCCATTTACCTGCTCCCCGCTCCCGCTCGCCGCCGCCGCCGCCGCCGCCGCGCCGCTCACCACCCCCCGCGGCAGGTGAGCCACCCCCAGCACACGCACACCTCCCCGAGGCGCCACGCCCGGCGCGACCCCAGCCCCTCAGGGCACACCGCGGCCCCAGCCACCCCAGCGGGGGCAGCCCTCACACCTCCCGGCGTCCGACACCTCTGCCCCCGGAAGTTGATTTCCGCCAAGGCCCGCCCCCCAACCCTGCGCCCGTCACTCAACGCGAACGCGCGCGTCACGTGGGCCCCGGCTGAGGCCTGAGCCGGGGCCGCAGGTTCGCAACCTGGCCAGCCCGGGCGCGGATGGTGTTCTGAGGGCTGCCTCGTTGGGGTCTGTCCGGGAGGCTCGCACGGCCCGACCCCTTCTCAGGGACTTCTCCTCTGGATTAACAGCACGTCCTTACCTACCTCAGCGTGAGAATGCAGCCATGTCCCCAATGAAAACGACGCTCCCGTCTGGGTCTCTGAGGGGCTGGCCCTGACCAGAGCCCACCGGACCTCTGCAGCCACTTCGAAGCAGAGTTCAATAAAATGTGCAGTTGAGCAGAGTGCGTGACGTGTTGTACGTGGACAGCGGCTGCCTGGACTTCGTGTTGCTGGCTGTCCAGGGCGAGACGGCCCGGACACTCCTCGGACTTAAAGAACTCAGCGCTTGACCTGTCCTTTGTGTCCTGAGCTTGGGTGCCACAGAGTTTATTTTCGGCTCTCAAAGCCACACCGTTTTTTCGGAGCTTTTAATTAAATAGCTTCGCCCGCACAAATAAAGAATGGCAAAATTGTCAGGTTTTTATCTGAAAAGTGGAATGGCTATGAGGATATTTTGGTCCAGTTCAATAGCGAATTAACAGGCCACTTGCATTTTGACCATAGGAGGAAGTTGCAAAATGTTCATTCAACAAGTTGGTAGTTGAGTCTGTCCCGGATGTTGTGACAATCCGATAGTGATAAGACGTCCTCAAGATCTTTGCCTTCAAGGAGCTTACCATCTAATCAGAAAGTCAGGAAACCTGGGTGCTGGGAGCATACAGCTCTGGGATATTCGTGTCCTTGTGTGGCAGGCACTCTAACATCCTGAACATGGTTTTTATCTTCTTTCACTGGAGCAAAATTGGCTCAGACACGCACACTCTGCAGTGGCGGAGGAGCTCTGTGTACTGACACGCCTCTGCTAAGCAGAGAACAGTTTCAGTCCTGAGCAGCTCACTTCTGTATCCTGGATCTTGCCTACCTCCTTCCTGGTGCGCGCCACACACCTCTTTCCATCGTAGGAACCGCGATGCTTTCTTGCATGTAGCTGTAGACCACCAAGTCAAGGACAACCTCTGCTTTGTACATCCTGCAATACAATACATCCCCAGAAATCTAGCGCAGTGGCTGGTGATGAGAACAAAGAGGCAATTAATAAATATTTTTTGAGCTGAGTACAGTTCCTTTGATATCATTGTGTCTGTCATATCTCTTTTGCTGGAAACTTCAGGTTAGTTTCTGGAAATTCCATAGCTTTATCTACATGCTCCGTATGTCCCACCTAATGCAGTGTTCAATATTAAACAGATCTATAGTAGTAATAATAATAATATTATATATTATTATATAGCAATTCACTTTTATTGAGCATTTTCTAAGTGCCTGGCATTAAGCTATGTATTTTTAATACATTATCTAATTTGTCATCACACTATACTCACTTTTTTGACAATGATACATACTTCAGGAGGATAAGTTGCCCGAGTAACAGAGTGGAACTTAAAGCTGGATGTGTCCATGAGAATAGCAAGGGAGGGATTTCATCCTGCTGGGCTCACAGTTTATTGTGAAAACAAGTTGCCTATCTCACCCTTGTGGATAGCTTTTTGGTTTATCCTGAGCAAGCCAGATAGGGTAAAGGATTGTAAACCAGGTCTTTTGTTGGGTTTGTCCCCCACCTTATTGATTGAGTTTGTTCCTCAAAACTGTACTTAAAACCACAGTGCCAGTGGGTGCTCTGGGATTTTCCTCTCTTGGAAGCCCCCCTCCATGTCATGCTGGCTGAAAGTCCTTGACTTGAATAAATCTTTTTAAATCTAAAAAAATAAAAAATAAAAAACGCTAGATGTGTCTAACAGAAGGGCTTCATGCTTAGTCACTACAGCCCACTACCTGATTTTCATATCATTCACTTATCAGGGATCCAAACCTACCACCTTCATTAAATCTTTTTCCTAGCCCCACATTAATCTGTGCTTTTTAAATTTACACTTCATTTTAGGATATTCATACAGCTGTACAGCCATCATCACAGTAATTTTCAAATATTTTCATAGGCTCACAAAGAAATCCCACCCCTTGGGCAGTTACTTCCCATACCACCCCTCTCCCGACCCCCCCACCCCTCTTCACCCCACCTCCCTACTCACCCCAGCTCCAGGCATCCACTAATCGACTTTCTGTCCATACACATTCTTCTACCCTGGAAATTTTATGTACCTGGAACCAGGCTTTAAACGATCTTTTGTAATTGGCTTCTTTCACTTAAAATAATTTTTTAAAGTTCAGGTATCCATCCACAGGTTGGATTGCTTCCACTCTTTGGATATTGTGAGTAATGCTCCTGTGGACACTCACGTGCAGCTTACTATGTCAACACACGGTTTCCTTTCTCTTTGGCAAATACCTAAGAGTGGAATTGCTGAATTTACTGTGACTCAATGCTTAACCTTTTGAACAACTTCCAGACTGTTTTCCAAACTGGTTGTACCATTTCGCATTCCTACCAGCAACATATGAGGGCCCTAATTGCTCAACTGCACCTTTTCTTGTCTCTTCTAGAGCATATGCCTCCCTTACTCTTCAGGGTGCTTTTTATAAGCCATCTTCCATTGTTGGGTACCTATGTTGTGGATGTATCCAGAACGATCATGCTAATAGTGTTGGTTGTGTCCTCCTGAGATGAGAAACATGGCACCTATCCTCAAGAGGATCAAATCTGCAGAGAGATAATCAAATCACATAGTACAGCAAAAATAAGCACAGAAATCATGTTTATTGCTAAAATGTGGAGGAGGAGCCCCTCACTCAACCTGGTTTAAACAGCAAGTACTTCTCATAAAGTATAAAACTCGGGTGGAGCCTTGAACAATCAGTGGGAATTTGCCAGCCTAAGGAGAGATGAATATGCTCCAGAAAAAAAGAATATAAAATTTGCATGTATTTCCTTGGCTATGAACTATGGGGGTGAACATGTTCTGCAGATAAGTAGAGAGGAAGCAAACAAGGGGGTGTATGGGATGATGAAGAGTTTGGCAAACTTCACCAAGGGATTTGAATTCTGTCCTGCTGTATTATTCAAGCAAGCCCGGGGGAAAATTGCTTCACAGCAGTAGACAGATGGATTATTGGGTAGGGGATAGGTGGCTAAGACTGGGGGGGGGGAAGCAGAGAAGACTGGAAAAAAGCAGTTGGAAGATATGAAATGATTAGAATGAGGACTTATGAAGATATGAGCCACGATGGTAGCCATGAAGTTGGCAAGGCTGATTTGGAAGGCATTTGAACAGCAATAAAGAGGAAAGGACTGAAGACGTATTCCAGGTTTCTGGTACTATGCAAAGAAGAGTGGGATTCAAGAGGGAGACGGTCCACTTGGTGATAATAACAATGAAACACTCCAAGGGTGGTGTCTTAGTCCATCTGCAATATCATGAATACTGCATAGCTCATAAACAACAGAAATTTATTTCTCACAGCTCTGGGCACTGGGAAGTTCAAGAGCAAGGTGCCAGCAGGCTCAGCCTCTGCTGAGGGCCTGATTTCTGGTTCCTAAATCATTATTTCCTTACATGGTGGAAGAGAAAAGGCAGTGATACAGGGTGTCTTCTGTAGGGACAACAGTCCCACTCTTGAGAGCTATGCCTCATGACTTAACCACCTCTCAAGGCCTTACCACCTCACACAATCACAGTGGTGATTAAGCTTCAACATAGGGATTTTGGAAAAATGCAAAGATTTAGATAATAGCATGTGGGTTGTACTAATCGCAACTTTTTGTATGAATTATTGTAATAGTTATTGCTTTTATTTGCTAATTATTGATGTATTTACTGTTGCTACCACCTATAGCAATGTGGTGTTCCCCCAAACTTCAGTTCATATTGAAAATTATATGACACCAAATATACACCAAGAGAGTATAAGAGGGTGTAAATTTCTCATACTGAGGCTCCTTAGGAAGAACAGGTGGGCTTCCCAGGTAGCTCTAAAAATGCTTTAAAAAGTAGGACAAAGATTCTTTGGGTTGATGGATGCAGAGAGGGGCAGGAGACAAGGGCAGGATTTAGAGTGAAAATTCCCAGATGAGTGCAAGGCTTATGTGGCTTGAATTTCCCAGAAGCACCAAAATATGCAATATCCAAACTTTCTTATAAGCTTGCACAGAGGTGGGGTAGGAAGGAAAAAGTAAAGGTTAGGGCATGGAAGCTGTGGCACTCAAATATCAAAAATGGAGTCCAACTCCTTGTTACATATGCTCAGATCCAGTTTTTTGTTTCCATTCCAACTAACGAAGCAATACAGTTGTATATTTACACACTTTGAAAATGATTGTAGTACACAATGAACGTTTATTTCATTCTTTCTACATTGTGCAGCACATACCTGAGAAGTGTGGGTGGAATTAACCTCACCCTTATCTCTGAACTAGTCAAATCAAGAGAATCTATTCCCTCCTTAAATAGTGTCTCACTGGCTGCCAGAAATTGTTTAAAATTGAGCAAATCAACATCAAAGACCTTTTGATGATGGGTCTTTTTCTCCCTGGATGTCAGGAAGAAAAGCTGTGGTCCTTGTTGCTGAGAGCAAACATCTTGTGAACAAGAAAAGGAAAGAAGCATGGAGCTAGAACTCTGATCAAATGAAGATTTCTAACACTATGGAGGCCAGAGGATGTAAACTGGGGACATTTGGAATAAGCATTTATCTGCCTCCTTCCTTTTTGTCTCATGGATTCTTCAGTTATGTTAACCTGCAAATCAAATCAGCATAGAATTTGATTTTTCTACTGATCATCACTGGTACCAAATATTGGTTACATCAGTTTTAATCAGCTGTTATTTTTATACTTAACCTCAAAATACTTCAGCGTACATAAAGTGATATCAATGCATACATTCGTATTACTACATTGACCTTACATTCCAGTGCTCACGGTTGCCCTAATCTTGAATTCACACTCCAAGATTATTCTGTGGCTTTCTAATCTGAAGGTCTGCATGCCACTTGATGTAGCCACTCTTAAGTACTTCAGATATCATCACTGCCAATGAACATCTGATGTCCTGAGAATGGGGTTTCATCCATAAAATCAGTGGATAATTAGCATAATGGATGGTTATAAGGTCACTCATTGATGAATCTGTGTTCACAGATAAAGATCGGGTGAACTATTTCAGCGACAATCCCTACCTTTTGTGATCAAGATTACAAGAAGCTAGCAAGTCCTGTAGCCTACACCCTTAGGTACATGACCTTTCAAATTTAAAATTTCAATGTCTAAACTTTCAATGATCCTAGCATGCAGAAATGGAAAAATGTAATGTTCTGTTTAATTAAAGGGAAAATCATGCTCGTTATGGAAATACCTGCAGACATAATGTCCATTATGGAGTCAAGGAATAAATTATTGGTGCCTATCCCTCTCCCATGCGAGTTTATCTTTGAAATATTTACAATGTAATTGCTATAAAACTGAGATCTTAGGATGAGCCTTTAAACTACACTCAAACTGGCAGAACATGAAGGAAACAGAAATTCCAAAATAAAAAAGTTGGGCTAGCATAATCTCCAGCCTTGGTTACTCGCCTGTGGGAATAACAAGAGGCAAACAGACACAAAACCTGGTATTTAAGGGAAAATGGCTTGTTAAATACACCTCAAGCTAGTCATCGGACTATCCCCTGACATTTATACTCAGCCGAATGAGAAATGAGCTACCAAACTGTTGTAGCCTCCTGAAAGGAGGATCTTCCCTGGTGGTCATCTCAGATGAGTTGCAGGGCACACAGAGATCACAACAGTAAGTGTCCAGAGAACACAGACCAGTGCCAGCCAGGAATCCTCACTGTCCTGTCCTGACTACAGAATATGAGAGGGATCGAGGACCACTGTGTACTGTTTTCATCTATCCCACTTTTAATTGGAAGTTTTCATTACAGTTATTTCAGCCTTTCTCTTCATCTGTGCTTTGCACTTGTTGGGAGTAGGATGCTTGACATTGGTTGCCAGGTGATAAGGAACTCCAGATGAAAGTAGCATATTTTGGGATGGGGCAGGGGGGGAGAGAGGTGTTGGCAGCAAAAGGAAATACAGTGGACCTGGTAGCTATTATCTAAACATGCACTAAATTTTTCCATCACTGTGTAGCATTCAGGTGTATTTCGTGCAATTGATCCCAGTCTTTTCCCAAGAGTGAGCCCTGATTGGTCTAATCCAGGATTAGTTTCCTTAACCTCCTGGCCACAAGTACTGGGGGGGAAAACCCCTTCCTGAACCCAAGCATGGCATTACCCAAATCATATGAATGTTTTCAGACTGCATCCAACAAGGGCTAAACTCAAGATAATTGTTCAACAGCAGTTAGGAGGAACTGGTAACTGGTAACTCCAGTTGCTTTGAACAACCAACTCCTACCATGAAGCAAACCAGAGTTCAGCAGAGCTACTTACACAGAGAGTAAAACAAAATGGATATCATTCTCATTCAAAGAACTGGAGCTGAAGGCTTGTTGATCAAATCAGTTCTAAAGCATTACCACCACGGCACTTTCATCTTTGCAAACAATTTCCACTTACTGTTTAATCTAATTTTAATGAGGTTTTCTGCCAGTTGCTATCCTAAGTGTTCCAACCAGTACAAGGATTCTCTATTCTATGTTAGAAAATGAATTCTCATTTTCTTAAAATGGAGTAGTGCCTTACCTGCTTCCTTCCCTGTACCTGTGCCACAGCAAGGCTGAAAATGAGCTACTTTGTCTGAGAGAAGATCTGTCAGATTCGTGTCATAGCCTTCACATTAAATTTTCACTAATGTGGAAATGTACTTCGAATACTAATTTGTAACTTTGGATGTAGACAAAGGACAGAAAGAGTAAACTCTGAAAGTTTTAAACAAAAACTTCCCAGTCCTTTGAATTCTCTACTGCATATTATCCAATTATAAAATCTCCATTCCATAGGGGATGCACAATCCTTTTTACTCTTTGATAAATGGTCACTGACCATCATTTGGACTTGTATCTTTTAATTTAATTGGGAAGCGGCAAGAATCTCTCCTTTACCATCTTAAAACATGAATTGCTTCCCAGGGCCTAATACAAAAAGCTCAAGCCAGAAACAGAAGACAAGGAAGCCATAACCATAAGCTTAGAAAAAAAAATTAGTGACAACAGATTAAAAAAAAAAAAAGCATGTGTGTTCACCCTATTCCCTTTACTCCTCATTACTTCTTTAAAATATAAACAAATCCTTTGTATCTGTGGAATTAAATCATTGTCAGTGTTGGAATTTTTTTATATTCTGGGTCAATTTTGACACCTACATTACACATTTTTTTTGACAGGCAGAGTTAGACAGTGAGAGAGAGAGAGAGAGAGAGAGAGAGAAAGATAGATCTTCCTTTCCATTGGTTCACGTCCCAAATAGCCGCTACAGCCGGCACACTGCGCTGATCCAAAGCTAGGAGCCAGGTGCTTCCTCCTGGTGTCCCATGTTGATGCAGGGCCCAAGGACTTGGGCCATCCTCCACTGCCTTTCCGGGCCACAGCAGAGAGCTAGACTAGAAGAGGAGCAACCAGGACAGAACCGGCACCCCAACCAGGGCTAGAACCCGGGGTGCCGGTGCCGCAGGCAGAGGATTAGCCAAGTGAGCCAGGTGCCAGCCTATATTACACTTTAATTCCCAGTGGTTAATTAAGTGCCCTATCTCTGACTACAGAATGCTACTTTCATGATGCATACTGAAAAAAAAATCAAAAAACCAGTTAGGTTTTACATCCTTATTAAATTGTGATATTGCTTCTTTACAAGTTACTCCAGCACTTTTGCAGATATAGCAAGCAATACTCTGGGCAGAAAGCCATGCAAAAGTTGCTACTCCTAAGATAAATTGGGTTTGAACTAAACTTTCAAAATTTTGGTGCACCACAAAGTTAACACATCATGAGAAAACTCAGAAGTTTGAAAAATGGAGTCTGAAAGAATATGGTTGAACCCCAAGAAGCATACTCCTGAGGGTTTGCTCACTCCCTTAAGCAGACCAGAGAAAGCAAAGTATTATATGTGAACAGTGAAAGTCCCTTCTGTTTATTTCTCTTCAGGTTTTGGATTGTAAATGGTTCCAAAGGGAAAAGAGATTTTTGTGTCCTTATGTCAAATTTTTGCCCAACATAGAAAAAAAGAATGATGATCTAAATACATAAATGTATTCCTATCAGAGACTAATTCTGCCTGATATATATGCTATATCATCACTTTAGGAAATTTGGCTTACAATTTAAAATATAAGTAAGCTTATAGCCAAATGTTTTATTGATAACATTTTTCAAAGGCTTGAAGCCATAGTTATAAGGTCATAAATCCTAGGCTATATTAAACCTGGAGTGTCTAGATCTGCCTCTGGTAACAAGTCCCAAACTCACTGCCATTCTGAGAAGGGAATTCATTAAGAGTTAAGGCATTTTTTTTTCTTTTCCCTAATGCTCATATTCTAAGTTTTGACTTCTATTATATAATTGTCAGAATATTTTCTCAAGATGTGTATCTTAAATCCCAGTATCACATAATAATTTGCCTGATATTTTCCAACCCAAAATTACAAATGTTAATAATGTCTTTATTAGAGATTAAATGACAATATAATTACCTTCTAGCTTAATGAAGTCATTTTTAAGTAAAATGAGGTTTATAAAATACCCACAAACCTAAGCTCTTATGGAAATACTGGTCATCAGATTCTGAGTGAATATGGAGCCAGTTACTGCATGAACCCAGTTATCAAGAATACGAAGAATGGCACACTCTTCACTTCCTGGGAAAGCACACGAGGTCGTCCCCTCCATGTGGTTAACTCCTGCATAGCTGACTTCTCCCCAGTTTTTAATAGAAAACAATGTTTACTGTTACCTTAATGTGGTGACATGAATATGCTTTATAATTACCACTTAAAAGATATATCTAACCCCAATTATATTTATTCACTAAAATATACACGCATTGAGACCACAAGTCACAATCCTTAGAAAATCAATTTCCCATCAACCTCAACAAAATTCTTGTATCCTGATTCTTCCTACCACTCTTCATCTGATTCCTCTACCTGTACCCTCTACTTCAGAGCAGCTCATCTCCAGGTTCTGTCTTGTTCTCTTCTCATTCATATTTAGCCATTCTCTATGAGTACATTTTTCTACTCACACAGACTGTATCCCTTCATGTAAGTGACTCTGAACCTACAGATAGCTTCTTTCTTCCCAATCTGTGTGAATACATTCTGCATGCCTACCCAAAACCTATGTAACACATCTATTTTGATGATCCCATGGAAGTTTTCTTGTTTTTAAACTCTGTAGTACAGAACTATGTTTTCAGTTCAGAAGAGATTTTATAGCTGCTTGCTAGATATGACCTGGATATCCTACAGAAAATTGAAATTGCTCTGAAACAATTAAACTTAGGGGCTAACATTGTGGCATACAGGGTAAAACCACCGCCTGCAACACCAGCATTCCATATGGGAACTGGTTCAAGTCCCAGCTGCTCCATTTCCAGTCCAACTCTCTGCTGATATCCTGGGGAAAGCAGTGGAAGATGGCACAAGTGCTTGGGCCTCCACCACCCATGTGGGAGACCTGGGTAAATCTCCTGGCTCCTGGCTTTGGCCTGGCTCAGCAATGGCCATTGCAGCCAAATGGGGAGTAGACCAGGGAATCAAAGATGTGTGTGTGTGTGTGTGTGCGTGCACACACATGCCCATATGTCCCTGTTTCTGTGTAACTTTGATTTTCAAATAAATAATTTTTTAAAAATTAAAATTATTTCTCTATCCCCCACAAAACCATTATACCTCCTTCCTCAATTGCTTTTGTAAGCATCTGCATTATTTGGACTTTAGTTTCAGCTATTAAGGAAGATTCCAGGGGCTGGCACTGTGGTGTAGTGGTAAAGCCGCCACCTGCAGAGCTAGCATCCCATATGGGCGCTGGTTCGAGTCCAGACTGCTCCACTTCCCATCCAGCTCTCTGCTATGGCCTGGGAAAGTAGTGGGAATGGGCTTAAATCCTTGAGCCCCTGCACCTGTGTGGGAGACCCAGAAGAAGCTCCTGAACCTGGCTTTGGGTCAGTGCAGCTCCAACAGTTGCAACCAGTTGGGGAGTGAACCAGATATGAAAGATCTCTCTCTCTCTCTCTCTCTCTCTCTCTCTCTCTCTCTGTAACCCCGCCTTTCAAATGAATAAGTAAATATTTAAAAAAAATCCTGGTTCCTTATAAAACAACATTTAAAAAAAGGACTCCAAAATGCCATGTATTTAATAAAATGTCTTTATTTCCATCTCACACAACATAAGAATAAAATTGATATAATGGCTCCATGGAGACCTTGCCCCCTTATACCTGCTTTCTCTCCTGTTTTCTACACACACCTCCCTTCCCATGGAATAATACACATGCTGCAGCTCCTGCCATCATATCTGTGTTCTAACAGGAAAATAGGAGAGAACTGAAGAGCAGGGCACAGAAGACACAATATCAACTGACATCTCGTTGGCCAAAACACTGCCCATAGCCATACCTAGCTGCAAGGGAAGTTGCAAAATGTCTTTTTTTTTTAGATTTATTTTATTAATTTGAAAGGCAGAGTTACAGAGAGAGGTAGAGCCAGAAAGAGAGAGAAAGATCTTCCATCCACTAGTTCACTCCCAAAATGGCCACGACAGCCAGAGCTGAGCTGATCTGAAGCCAGGAGGCAGGAGCCTCCTCTGATCTCCCACGTGGGTGCAGGGGCCCAAGGACTTGGGCCATCTTCCATTGCTTTCCCAGGCTATGGCAGAGAGTTGGATTGGCATTGGAGCAGCTGGGACTTGAACCGGCACCCATATGGGATGCCAGCGCTGCAGGCCAGGCATCCACTATGTCACAGCTCCAGCCCCTTGAAATGTCTTAATTGGTTGGGAAACTTGGTACCTTGCTTAAACTCAAGGATTCTATTACAAAGATTAAGATCAAACATATATGGGAATAACCATTGATTCCTTTCACATCCAATTCCATAAGAAACTCTTTTACTCTCCTTGGTCTACTTCAAAGCTGCTACTGCATGTTTATTCTTTGATTGAGAATATGCACTGAATGATTTCTGATCCTGTAATCTGAGTGGAATGAATAATAATTAATTTACCAAAACCATGGCCTCATACCATCTACCAAAGGCCACGTTGATTTGCTCTGACAAAGCAGATTAATTCTAATAGATACCGCATCCTACAAAGTAACTGTCATGAGGGTGACTACATGTTGACCTAGCGGGTCCATCTGATTTTTACAAGAACCACACTGGAACTCCATTTGTTAGCGGCCCTTCATATGCTAGCACCCGCACTGTGGGCTCCCTGACGGTGTGGTAGGTCTCCTGCTATCAACGTCAGCTGAATGTCCAGTTAGTTTTGAAGTGTTTTTGAGTGCATGTCACCCAAGTCAATGGTCTTCAGTCCCTCAGGGAAGATTGTGGGAATCATTTCCAGTTACACCTGCCATGGCATCACAGGCTCCATCCCCATGGAGATACAACCATTTCAGTGTGTGGATTCCAGGTTTGAAAATTACCTTGAGCACATAAGCTGGAGAACTGAGAAAAGGATCAGGATACCTAACGGTGATGGCCCCCTTCAGCCTCCCACTTACCTGTGCTTGAATTCTGTTGATCCATGCTGATTGATTTTATCATTAGTGTCCTTTGATTTTGTTCACAGGCTTGTTACATTCTATTGACGTTTTCCATAATTCTGCGAGTTTTGGCTGCCATTGGTGACCTTATTGATCACTACAATAAAATCTCTGGCTTCTGGCAGGTAAGTGCCCCTGCTTTGTCTCTGTTTCAGAAGTTCTGGTATCTCCTTTGCTGTCAAGGAGTCGGGTTCTGTAATAGCTTGTACTGCTGACGTCTCTGGGCTAAAGTAGTGGTACAGGGCTGTTGGTGTTCCTCCCACCAGCTCATTCATTGTATGGTCTTTCCTAATGCACATATTTATGTCACAGCCCTCCAGCCATAATTGTATGTATTCATTCCAGCATGCCTGTATTCCTAAGCCTCCTATTCCCTCTCTCAACCATCGGTCATGGCAATCCCAGCATTTCCTCTTTTCTTGTTATTGATTGTCTGTTTTTATTGGCATTTGACCATCTTTGAAGTTCATCCATTCTGCCTATAAATCTTGGTCTTAATCCTCAGCTTCTTTTAGTCTCCCATCCCAGGAAATAACGACTCCTTTATATGCAATCTAAGAAGTCCACTGGCATCAACATTTCTCTTTTATTTTCTTGTTTTTCACTCCCATGTGTTCATTATCTTTCTTTTCAGCATCAATGCTGCATAGCAATAGCCAACCAATCTGGTGATCTTTATTGCTACTTTATTCCTCATCGATCTCAAACATCCGATTTATCTGATTCATTTGGCCAAATTACTTGCAGTGAAAATTTAATAACTGTACTCTTACCTCATGTCATAGGCTGTCTGTGCTCCCTGTACCACCAGTCGTAAGGTTTTCAGTGTCAGCAGACAATGAATGGCCCAGGCCCAAATCCATCTGAGCACCTACTCACTTGAACCAATCCGGGTGATAAATGACATGGATCATGTTCTCAGGAAGCAGGAGCAAGATGTTTATTAGGGAAATGTGCCAGGATTATAATGCAGACACAATGTAGTTTCAGCCCATTTGCCACAAGCCCTTGAACAAATTATGTCTATCAGAGTTGTCCTGCATGATGTTGAAATGACCAAACCTTTGTGTTCCCAGCTCTTTCATTCACCAGAGGCAGATTTCCCTAGCAAAAGTGGGACCTTTGGAACAAAAGTGCTTCATACCTGGGCTGATAGAAAAAGAGGTAAGAGCTATAGCTTGCTACCTGTACTGCCTGTAGCCAGGAAAAGGATCCACCTTGAAGGTCAATCTGGTGGCACATATCAGAGTGGCACATTTAAACCACTTGTAAATTTCTCCATAGCTGAAGCCTTCTCATCTCTGTTTAATGAACCTACTATTTTTTTTATTTGACAGGTAGAGTTACAGACAGTGAGAGAGAAACAGAGAGAAAGGTCTTCCTTCTGCTGCTTCACTCCCCAAATGGCCGCTACAGCCGGCGCTGCGCCAATCCGAAGCCAGGAGCCAGGTGCTTCCTCCTGGTCTCCCATGCGGTGCAGGGCCCAAGAACTTGGGCCATCCTCCACTGCCCTCCCGGGCCACAGCAGAGAGCTGGACTGGAAGAGGAGCAACTGGGACTAGAACCCGGTGCCCATATGTGATGCTGGCACTGTAAAGGTGGAGGATTAACCAAGTGAGCCATGGCGCTGGCCCCACGAACCTACTATTTTCTCTTTCAAGCGTAATTGTGTCCCCTTCTCCTAAGCAGAAACTGTCCATCCCTGAAGACTCAGCTTAGACTCATCTCCTCTTTAAAATCTTATTGGAAACTTTTGGATTATCTTAGTCGCCCATTTTCGCAGACTTCATCACATGTTATCGGAACGATTACTATAGCTATTCTTAAAGTATATTGTAATAATTTGCTTAACCTTTGGCTAAATATATTGTAAACTTCTTGAAGACATGGATTACAATTTTATTTTTGCATCCCTAACATCTAAAATAATGTCTTTTATAGAAACACTAAATAAATATTTCTTAAATGAGAAAACATCTATTGTCCACTCTACTTTTGCCTATATGAAAATCAGAACTGAAAAGTTTTTTAAAGATTTATTTTATTTATTTGAAAGAATTACAGAGAGAGGAAGAGACAGAGAGAGAGGTCTTCCATCTACTGATTCACTCCCCAGATGGCCATAGTGGCCGGGGCTGCACCAATCCAAAGTTATGAGCCAGGAGCTTCTTCTGGGTCTCCCACACAGGTGCAGGGGTCTAAGGACTTGGGCCATCTTCTACTGCTTTTCCAGACCATAGCAGAGAGCTGGAGCAGAAGAGGAGCAGCCGGGACTAGAATTGGTGCCAATATGGGATGCCGGCACTGCAGGCCAGGGTATTAACCCACTGTGCCATAGCACCGGCCCCCTGAAAATATTTCTAAAATAACTTATTTCTCATTACATTTTTGCAGAAAGTAATGAAAGTCTGGGAAGTAACATTGAAATGTATATATTCGGTTCAGAATATCGCCAAAAGTCTCAAATCGTGTAGACAAGATGTCGTGTTCATAAATGTCACTGCCTGATCGACATTTTCTTCTGGCCCAAGACAGAGGAGAGAACAATCACCACAGCCCAAAGGCATGCATCAGTTTCCCTGCTCACACCTGTTCTTTCTTCCATATTCCCATCTCCCTCGATGGTAGTAAGTCAGCCTAGTTAGAAAACCGAGTCCCTCTAGATTTTAGTTTTGCTTTAATTGTCTGTTGTCACCAAATTCTCATTGCTTAACCTTCAACATGATTTCATATCTCTGTCCTTTTCTTCTGATCCACAATGCCAATGGCCATTTGACATATTTCCCTGATTTTTCTGGACACATTTTTAAGTCATCTTCCTGTCTTTACATTTATCCCATTGAAATCCATGCTTCACCAAGTTTCTCCAAATAACATCATAGTTAATGATGCGAAACTCCAAGATTTCCTAAAGTAAGGAGCAAAGGTAGCATGTTCCCTCTCACTGCTGCTTCTCAACACCACAGTGCACTTCTTAGCTAATACAATCAGGTTCCATAGACAAGGGGATCAAATCAGAAGAAACCTTCCTGCATACGTCATTCTTATTTGAAAGTAAAATAAATAAACAAAAATTAAAAAACACTTTATTGAATTTGCATGTACACAACTTCAGAAAATTCAGACTAGCATAAACTTTCAGCTGCATAATAAATAACATGAGGAAAAATTACATTTCAGTTTTATAACATTCTGGATGATAAATTAGTTGCTTTGGAGTTTAAAGTTTCAAAAGCTTGATAAAAGGGCATTATTCTGGTAAGATTGGCCCTCCATCTAACAGGAGGGCTGTGATTCTCTATTCCTACAATGATTTTTTTCTCTTCACAAAAGAAATGTCACTTGAAAACCATCAGTTTACGTGTATCGTTCTTAGAAAGTGTAGCTCCCTGAAGTTCGGAATACGATAAGAAATCGACAAGCACGCTTGTGCACAGGCAGCGGGTAGAGCTGATTACAAATGGTAATGAAATGCCTCCTTGGACAGTGCTTGACTGGTCTTCCTCTCAGGATGTGAGAAGTGAGGAGTCCCAGGTCTACTCTGAAACCTCATTACTTGTTCAGCCTCAGATGGAGCTCGTCAGGTGGGAATGCGTAAGTGAGGAATATCACCCAGCACCATGGCACTTTAATCTGGTCAAGAGCCAGACGGCTTGTGGTCTCTCCAAACCAAACAGTCCTTCGAATGTTATTAGACTAGTGATTTGGTTTTTGGCTTTCTCTTCAAGAACAAAAAGGCTCCATATTTTTATATATGAAATAGGACTTGTTTATGTGAGTGTAGGAGAATTTAGCATGTCCATTACAAGGAGTCTGGTTTCTCTGCGAACTAAACACAAGATGTTTTTTTGCCACTACTTTCATGCAATGTTTTGGGGGATATTTGAAGATTGAGGGAAATGTCACAGTGGGAGTAATGGTATTAATTTTTTTTAAAGTTTGGGTTAGTGCAGTTCATTATAACTATTCTGAACCCATTTTTGGCTAAGTGAAGAGGAAAATTTTACCAACTGATGGCTGTTTGATGACCTGCATGGAAAGAATGGGTAGGCTCATGAGAGCACACAATTGAAAGAAGTGATCACATCACAAAGCGTGACATCATTCTTTGGCACTTGCTGGCACCCCGGGCACAGAGAGTGAACAGTACTCTGAGCTCTGCGTTTCCCCCCAGTGTACCCTGGTGGCTCGGCAGAGGGCAGTGTGCAGTAACTACTTCCTGCACGGGTTGTTTCACATGGAAAAACCAAGGTCAAAGCATCAAAAGCGGACACCAGGTAAGACAAAAGACAATGGAAGGTGGTTGTCAGGTTGTGTGTGCAGATTTCTTAATATTCAGAAATTAGCTAATCACAACGCAACATAGCAAGTTTTTAACACTTTCGTAATATAGTTTTTATGACAATCATTTTGAGATTACTCAACTTAATTCTACCTTTTAGAATTAAAAAATGCACTGTATTATCCAAGAGTAGCTAAATTGCCTTACTTCAAGAATCTAACTTATAAAACGTTATAGTTTTAGGCTGGCGCTGTGGCTCACTAAGCTAATCCTCCACCTGCGGCGCCAGCACTCCGGGTTCTAATGATGATCGGGGCGCCAGATTCTGTCCCGGTTGCTCCTCTTCCAGTCCAGCTCTCTGCTGTGGCCTAGGAAGGCAGTGGAGGATGGCCCCAGTGCTTGGGCCCTGCACCCGCATGGGAGACCAGGAGGAAGCACCTGGCTCCTGGCTTCGGATTGGCGCAGCACAGCAGCTGCAATGCGCCAGCGGTAGCGGCCAGTTGAGGGGTGAACCAATGGAAAAAGGAAGACCTTTCTCTTTGTCTCTCTCTCACTGTCTAACTCTGCCTGTAAAAAAAAAAAAAAAAAAAAAAAAAAAAAAAAAAAAAAAAAAAGAGAGAGAGAGAGAGAAAGAAAAAGAAACTCACCCTAGGTAAAGAAAACATCATGATGTTGAAAATCAAAGGCCTAGAATCTTCGGGCTGTGAAAGGTGGTAGTGGGATAAAATACTGGAGAATCATATTGTGAAGGGGTCTTTGCATGTCTTCCATAAAGACATACCCTCAAAAAGCAGAACTGACAACAGGAAGTTGTAGGAATGAATCCGAGTAGCACTGTGGGGAGGACAGGGTGAGTGAGAGCAAGAAGACTGTTTCAGTAATCCTGTAGGCTTCGAGCTGGAAGCCAACAAGAGATTCTCCAAAAAAGCAGAAATAAGATGAGTGAAAACTAAAGTCGGTGCGGGTGGGGTGAGGACAGAGTGGAGTCAACACAGTCTGAGGTTTTCAGCTGACGTGATGACGACGACCTTATTCTTTGAAATCCAGGACCCAGGAAAAGCAGATTAGGGGAAAAGACTGGATACGTTTGCCAAAATTTTAAATTAAAAATCCTACTCAAAATCTTTATGTAGCTAAAATGGTCACTTATCTTTTTATCTTTCCTAATCCAGTTGAATTTGGAAGATGCCTTACTCTCAATACTTGAAAAAGTCCACTCAAACAATAACTCTGTTTACTAAAACATCTTGAAATTTTAAAATGTGAACACCAAAGCAGGGCCCGTCATGTATTCAAGGTTAACAGACCTGAGTTACATCATGACAATAAACAGGAGGAGCTGCAAAATTTATATCATTATTAGAAATTTCACTTTACCTACATTTAAACAAATAGTGCTCAAGAAAAAGGAAAGCATTGCAACCTTGTTCTATGCATTTTTCTCAATAGAAAAAATGTAATAGAACATTTAAAGGAATCAATAATATTTGGTGGCAGGCATTTGGTCTAGCAGTTAAGATGCCAGCATCTCACGTCGGAGTGCCTAGGTTTGAGTCACAGCTCTGGCTCCCAACACTAACTTCCTGTTAATATGCATGCTGGGAGCAGTGGAGATGGCTCAGGTAGCTGAGTTCCTGGCATCCACATGGTCAACACAGATTGAAATCTTGGTGCCAGATTTGTTTTGGCCCAGCCCTGACAGCTGCAGGCATTTGAAGAGTGAATCAGTGGATAGAACTTCCTCTCTCTCTCTCCCTCTCTCTCTCTTGCTTTTGATCTTTCTCTCTCAAATAATTAAAAATAATAATCATACAGAATAAACGGAAAGAATAAAGTATACTACTCTAATATTTTAAGCATCTTTTAGATATTAAGCAACGATGGGTGCAATGGGGCCCTAGTTACTCACACATACTGTAATATTTTTCCCAGCTAGGTTGGGTTGGCAGTAACAAAACCCAGAGGCCAAGCTGTGAAGGAAACTTTTCCAGCTAAAGCATCTGCATTTGTGGTAATTTTTTTCAAGCAGTCATATTGGAAGATTTAGAGTTGCCTTGAGTTCATCTGTTAGTTTTTCTGCTCAAATTAAATACAAGTGAATGACATCATGAGGACCATGGACTTAATTCTTGACCACTAAAAACAAACAAACAAACAACTAGTGGCAGTTTCCTTACTTAGTTAATAACTATAACCCTATCTTTCTTGACCCTTCAAACATCTGCTAGATAGCTCTTGGGCATACCTGAGGACCCCACAGCTTGACGTTTGTTTCTGTATAAATCCCAGAGGAATGTTTTTCATATTAATCATGTCATCTCTATCCTGATCCCATTCCCATTTAATTATTTTGAACCCAAATAGCTTCTCATTTTGGTGGGCTATTGTTCTTGATATTTTAGTTTATACCCTGTCAAATTGGAATTGAAAGGCTTTTGAGCAGGCGCCGCGGCTCACTAGGCTAATCCTCCGCCTTGCGGCGCCGGCACACCGGGTTCTAGTCCCGGTCGGGAAGCCAGATTCTGTCCCGGTTGCCCCTCTTCCAGGCCAGCTCTCTGCTGTGGCCCGGGAATGCAGTGGAGGATGGCCCGGGTCCTTGGGCCCTGCACCCCATGGGAGACCAGGAGAAGCACCTGGCTCCTGCCTTCGGATCAGCGCGGTGCGCCGGCCGCAGCGCGCCGGCCGCAGCGCGCCAGCCGTGGCGGCCATTGGAGGGTGAACCAACAGCAAAGGAAGACCTTTCTCTCTGTCTCTCTCTCTCACTGTCCACTCTGCCTGTAAGTAAGTAAGTAAGTAAATAAATAAATAAATAAATAGAATTGAAAGGCTTTAGACAATTTATAAGCATACATTGCTTGATAACCCATGTGGTAATGCACTATCGGAAGCTCTCTTGAAATCAACCCTGTAGGACAACTGGTGCACTTTTAGAAAATTACGGCACCACATTGTACTGTGATTGTCCCCTCTCTTGTTAATACTCCCTACTGGAAAGTAAGCCATCCCAGAGGGACAGATGCGGTTTAGTACAGGTAGCACTGAGTGCATCAACTCTTTAGAAAGCAAGGAGGCAGCGGAAAAGACAGTGAGAACCCAGACTTCTGGCAGTAGAGAAGTTCACAGTATTAGCTTACTATTCGACTAAAGGAACAAAGAAGTATACCAGGGAAATGAGATTAAAATCATTCAAGAACCAGAAAGCATAAGAGCTCTAAAGTCTCCAGTCTTTCTTTGTTAGATGTCTCTGCAATTATTTTTATTTAATGAAGGAGTTAGAAATCTTTTCATTTAAATAGACATAGTGAAATGTACTATCTGTACCATTTTCAGGGTGCACCTCGGTGGTTTTAATGTAATTCACATGGATATGCAACCACCTTCTACCATTAGAGTCATTTTCATTTTGCAAAATTGAAACTCTGTGCTGGGTAAAAAATAAAATCTCCATTACCCTCCTACCAGTTTCTTGCAGCCACCATTGCACTTTCTGCTATCAGTTTGACTAGTTTTGATACCTCCCATAAGTAAAATCACAAAGCATTTGTCTCATTCTGACTGGCTTACTTCACTCAGTGTAATATTTAGCATATCAGAATTTCTTTCTTTTTTAAAGGTTCAATAATACTCCATTGCAAGTGTATCATATTTTGTCTATACATTCACCCATTCACCGGTTGCCACCTTTTAACTATAGTGAATAATGCTACCGTGAGCACATGGGTGTACAACTCTCTCTTCAAGACCCTGCTTCTGATTCTCTGGGAAATGTACCCAGAAGTGTAAATGCTGGATCATATAGTTTTTCTATTGTTAGTTTTTATTTTGTTTTGTTTTTATTTTGTTTTGTTTTTTAAGAAATCATTATGCTGGGGCCCACGCTGTGGGCCACCTGCAGTGCCCGCATCCCATATGGGCGCTGGTTCTAGTTCTGGATGCTCCACTTCCGATCCAGCTCTCTGCTATGGCCTGGGAAAGCAGTAGAAGATGGCCCAAGTCCTTGGGCCCTTTCATCCACATGGGAGACCCGGAAGAAACTCCTGGCTCCTGCCTTCAGATGGGCGCAGCTCCAGCTGTTGCAGTCATCTGGGGAGTGAACCACCAGATGGAACATACTGAGAGTGGTGGAAAATCACCCTAGGTAAAGAGAACATCTCTCTCGCGCGCGCTCTGCCTCTCTGTAACTCTTCAAACAAATAAATAAATCTTTAAATAAAGAAACATCATGCTGTTTCTCTACAGACTGCAGTATTTTATATTCCCACCAACAGTGCACAAAAGTTCTGCACCCCTATGAACACTTACTACTTACTATTTTCCTTTTTTTAAAGAGCAGTCCTGCTTAAGAGTGTGAAGTGATATTTCACTGTAGTTTTGATTTGCACTTACCTAATGATTGGTGATGTTGAACCTCTTTTTGTGTTCTTATTAGTTACATCTCTCCCTTCCTCTGTCTGTGTGGCTTCTTGGGAGAAATACTTATTCAAGACCTTTAGCCACTTTAAAAATTGTATTGTTGAGTTGTGAGAGGATATTAACCCATTACTTGATATATGATTTGCAAATATTTTCCTCTCATCCTGTAGGCTGCCTTTTCATTCTGTCAGTTATATCCTTTGAAGAACAGACATTTTTTATTTTGATATAATACAATTAATTTATCTATTTTTCTTCTGTTGCCTGGGTTTTGGGTGTCATATCTAAGAAAATGTCACTTGTGATGTCACAAAGTTTTCCCTATAACTCTTCAAGAATGTTATACTTTCAGGTCTTATCTTCATATCTTTGATTCATTTTGAGTTAATTTTGGTATTTGGTATTAGGTGCGGTGCTTTTACAAATGGATGTCCAGTTAATCTGGTGCTATTTGTGTGTGTGT